>NC_137924.1:12039558-12124558 GCF_963457725.1 Sprattus sprattus
TACGCAGCTTATGAAAGTCAAATGGGAATGTGGCATAATCTGACAACTGGAGTCTTGCCGTTTACAAACCACAAAAGCAGACCACAAGAAGAGCTCTGTGGATGGTTCTCACTGCTCCAGGGGTTCCCTCCCACCAAAACAACCTACAGCCATGCAGAGAATTCACCAGGTGTTCAGCACCTTCTCCTCATATGTGGCCTGAGAGGCAGCGGGGAGTGAAACTCGAACAGCACTGAGCACCAAATAAATAACTCCCACACCGTTTCAGACACGGTGCAGGGCGCCGCGAGGCTAACGCCTGTCAGTTGATACTCCACAAGAATATAGAGAATGATTCAATTACTGAAGACTAAATCAAGAGATTTTATTATGACTCGAGATCTGATTATTCTGTGATTTTACGATTTTGCCCTCAGTGCTCACTCAGTAACGACAACTTTTCCAGTTTTGATGATTTCAAACTACATTCTGTAGTAGGATATCAGAAACATATGCACCAATAACTCACTTCAGTTAAAAAAAAGTCAGATAGAATCTTTATAATTCCAAGGTCTTGAAATCCCTCTCTTAAATCAATGCCTAAGCGCAGAGCTGACAGGTCTGAGAGGCCTGCACCCGGACACCAGGCCTGCAGCATGTGTTGTGAGCTGGCAGGAGGGATGCTCATTCACACAGGCTGGCTGCTTGGGGGCTCCTATGTAGCCAGTGATTTATGCCCATGGGGAGATGGTGGCCTAGCCTTAGAGGTCTCCCCTGGCTGACCCTGGAACAGCTGTGTTTAGGCTCTGTTACTTATTAGACAGACAGTGACCATTTGAGTGGAAAATTCAGTCTGATCAGTGGGGTAGCCTCCTCAGCATATGCTGGGACTGCCATATTAATGGTGTTCTATGAGGAAGGCTGGCTTAGAGAGGAGGCTAGTCCAGTAAGCTCTGTCATACCAACGGTGACTTTCTCTACAAAATATCTTGGGTTGGGTAAAAATGTGTGTGTGTGTGTGTGTGTGTGTGTGTGTGTGTGTGTGTGTGTGTGTGTGTGTGTGTGTGTGTGTGTGTGTGTGTGTGTGTGTGTGTGTGTTTGTGTGTGTGTGTCTGTGCCTCAGGTCTCACACTGGTTTCCCTTGTTGAGACTAGTCTGGACGTAATGACAGACCCTGCTTGAAGGTGAACTTCAGTGCCCTTTCATGTTAAGACCACACCGTTGGCTTGGAGACCCCGGATGTAAATCATTTACGCCCATGGAGGCCCCTCAGGTCCCAGTGCCTCACGCCTCTCCCAGTGCTCCAGCAGCCAGTCCCCTCTCCCCTCACACTCTGTGTGTGTCCGTGGGCCCCAGCTGAACTTGTTGACTTCTAGGGCCGTTTGACTGGTCAGACTGATGAGGTGAGAAGCACGTGAAGAAAAATATGAGCTAACAGACCCAATCTCAGGGTGACTAAACCAACAGCACCCAGGGAAAAGAATGGCAGCGGTGATTAAGCACTAACCTCACCTGTCCATAAATACTGTGTACATCACTCTTCTGCTCACACATTTCTCTCAACAAAAAACAATGCCAAATTGGAATTGAATGAGAAATTAGAAAAAACAAATAAAATAAGATAATCCAATTTTTGTCCAATGTTTTCCTGCGCTTATTTTGAAGGTAAATACATAGATGGAACACCTTTTGAGCACCACTGACAACAGCCCCCATTATATCTTATCATCTTTCATAAATAAACTGAATACCGGCGTCTGAAAGATTTCAGTAAAAACTTAAAACACAAGTAAACTCTCTTTCTCTTTCGGCCCCCCAAGTGGATGTCAGACGGGGTGGGGGCCGGTGGGGCTGACGAGGGGGGCAGTTTTACGGGCCGGGCTGAGGCATGTCAGAGAGGGTGTGTGAGGTCGTCCGCGGCTTGACCTGTCACTTCTAACAGCGCTTTTAAAAAAAAAGAGGCCCACTTGATCCCGCTGCTGAATGGTACAGACATACATCCCCTCTCAGTCACTGTCCAGTCCTGTGCAACACAGGCACGCACCCATGGGATCAAAGGAACACGGTAATACTCCCATCTACTCTCTTCTCCCTAATCAATCACAAATGACTTTTGATTATTAGTTTGGTATATTTATACACTGGGTGTGCTCCGGTGACACACTGTGAGTATGCGTACACACATATGGATATATATGGAAATACTGACATATTTGACCTAAAAACAAATTGGGTGCCTGTGTGACCTGTGTCCATGCTGCTTGATCACGTAGACAGTTAGTGCAGACCCTCCGCTCTGTCCTCTGGGTGCTTAGTAGGAACACACTCTTGCCAAACTTCAGAGTATGCAGAAAAAAGCTGCAAGTGTATCCACCTCAGAGTATTTGCTACACGGAGAAAAACAAACAAGAATCAGTTTGAAAAAAAGAAAAAATAATAACTGGCTGAGAAAAAAAACCTAAAGGTCTCTTTATGATGAGCCTCCTGCACACACAGCCACAAAACTTTAAGAGAAAATATCTATCAGGAGGTGAGAATTACACTGGCGCAAGGGTGGAGGGAGGAGAGAGAAAAAAAAATGAACGAGGCATTTCTGAGCTGGCTGGCAACGTAACCTTCAGGAACATCCTATTTTTCATTAGAGCCGTGTCAGACGGCCCGCGCCTTTAATAACATTCATCCCCGCACCAAGGAGAGGATAACTCAAGCTTTAGGCACATAATGAATGGGGGGAGAATAGGCCCTGGCGCGGTTAAGAGCCACAGCTCTTGCCAAGGAAGCAGGAGCGGCAGGCAGTCATAAGGGCTTCGCGGCGCGGCCATGAGCCGTGAGCCACAGCAGCAGCAGCAGCGTCCCCCCCCCACCCCCCCCCCCAATGGGACACATGCAAATGAAGCTGGTGGGCTCCTTCCTGAGGTGGCCTCTCTAATGTGGCACTGTTAATTACGCTCATTAGAGCGCCGGCCAGCTGAGAGGACTAACAAGCCACCGTCCTCATCATCTCGCTATTTGAGAGTGATCTTCAGCAATAAAAACATGTCATACCCCCGCAGAAAATTGCAAATTGCCACATTTGCTGACGCCGCAGAATGGATGACAAAAACAAAAAAAATCTGCTGACTGTGAGCAGAGGCTGCCTGGTGATGGATGCATTCTTGACACAGGCTCGGTGTTTGGACTTAAGAAATAATGAGTATCAATGTCCCAGCCGCGGAATATGCAAAGATGAAAGAGGGCCGTGTGGCTTTAATTAAGGCAGGCAGAGGCAGAGGCTGCCTCGCGCCGAGACTGACCCGACATGATCGCATCCTTATTTCTGTCATTTTTGAGCTGAGTTATGGCCAAGGAGGTACAACCCTTACAGAACTTTAATAAGCCCGACTTAATGTCAGAACACGCGGGCTTCAGTCCTTCCATGTGTGTATGTGCGTGCGTGTATGTGTGCGTGTGCGTGTGTGTGTGCGTGTGTGTGTGTGTGTGTGTTTTTTTTACCACTATGGCATCTCATGGAGGAGATAAAAATTCAGACATCTCAGCTCAGTTTCTTTTGGTTACACAATCAAGGTGTCCGTTCACAGAGAACATTAGTTTGAGCTGCGTAGGCTTTCACATTCCCTCACATTCTATCAGTGCTTTCACTACCACTGTCCTATCATATCATGTCCACTATACACCACTGGCTATTTAATGTTTATAGACCTATCGCACATATACTCAATGTTGTGGAGTGACATTTACATCCCTCCCCTCCCCCCACAATACTGGCCCTTGTGATTCACATTTCCTCACTGAAATGTCAGAGGGAAGGCAGAATCCAAACAACCCCCGGCTCGTCAGGAAATTCTTGAATCTGATATATTTTCCAGAGAGGGGGCGTGGGCGGAGAAGAAGAAGCGGCCGGCAGCAGGTTAGTGGGAGCAGGATCGCTTGCCTTCCCTGTCCCCCCTCTCTCTCTCTCTCTCTCCCTCTCTCTCTCTCTCTTCTCCTCTCGCTGTCCCAAACTCCCAACTGTCGGCGCTGTTGCGAACAAATCAAAGGCTCTATTTTACTAATGTAACACTGAGCCGACGGCGGGGAGGCCACTGGGATAATGAGGGAGAGAGCGGGAGACGTGGAACAGACAGGCAGAAATGGATAATTAGGACAGAAAGTTTCACAGAAGCCAGCGTCACCGCTGCAGGGAACAAGGACATTAAGTTCCATTGTAAAGTTTTTTTTAATTGCTCCCCACCTCTGTTTAACTCGGAAGTGTGACTCTGGCAGCGGTTGTAGGAGAATGTCAAGACAAGTTTCATCCCATCATATTTTTCATTTGCTAAACAAATTGTGAATACACAGCTATCACTGAAAAATAATCGGTTGTGTGATGTGTCTCGTCACATACTATGACTATTTGCTGTTATCTTTAAAAACAATAAAACCAACAAATGTCACTGACATGCACCAACATGGCTGAGAAACACATCTGAAGTCCATATCAAAGACTATACTTGGACTTGGAGCATAAAACTAACACACACTCACTTTCTGACCTCTGTTGAGTTGAGCAGCCAATAACATTCCAAAGGAAAAGTCCTCCTGAGCTTACCACAAAATAACACATTAATACCCCTCACAGAACTTAATGGTCCAATTCACTGTGCGGGGATAAATACCAATGAGTTCAGGGATGAAATGTATTTTGCGACACCCGTCTCAAAGGGAATTTTCCAAAGTTAATAAGGAACAGTTCAATATCATTTTATCATCTCTGAAAATGACACAGTGGCTTTGATAGAAACATCCCACTAATGGGCAGTGGTGAGCTCGCCATCATGTGCAGAAGTCAGCCTCCCAAAATCCATTTCTATTTATCTGTGTACAAATGACAGGTCCTTTCCCATTGTATTTGACTTTAACCAATTTAATTAAGACTCATTAAGCCTCTGAGTGGTTACCACAAGCCTATTGACAGAGAGGAAGGACACACTAATTAAAGGGCATTTAAATGTTTATCTCACCAGAGCGATGGAGGACCACTTATCATTTAAAATGCAGTTTGAAGGAAATTCTCCTTGCGCAGCAAACGACCGATATAACACGTTCACTTTCCTCTCTGCAAATTCCCTTTATAGACACATATACGGGAATAGATCCCTGAGGAATACTAAATGTGGTCAGGCAACAGTCACGGAAGGAGCAGCGACTGGCTATGGTAAGTGGCAGGTAAATATTTCCAGTTTATGGTCTTTTGCATTTTGAAGACCAGCAATGGGGGGGAAAATGAAAAATAGGAAAATAAATTGGAAATCACGTCTGAATTGCCGCAAGGTATTTACATATCGGAGATGGAACATAAACACTGTACTAAAAGTAAAGAACATTGTATTATTTTTCATTTTTAATTAACTGTCACAGTCGCGCATCTTCATAGTCATTCCATTGAAGACGGATAGGCAGTTTCACTGTCTTCATCATGAAGCTAATGCCACTCCTAGATGAATGGTGGTAATTATAGCGTACTGTGGGGAAGGTGACTTGTTCCAGCATTGCATTTTCTTAGCCGAGGTGCTTCTGTAGGTCACTGCCATGCACTGTAATATAATATGATTAAGCAAGCCTCCAACCCGACTCAACACCTTAACTTTGTGTCGGCGATAACAGGGATTGCATTGCAGTCTTGGCACTATCTCATCCGCACCGCTTGGGCTATAGCTGACACCACAGACACAGTTGTGCATGCTAATATAATGAGGATTACTCTGTGTGTATGTATCTTCTCGCTTCGCCCGTTAAGATTCACGAAAAGCAGCCAGGTTCTGATACACTTGTCAGCCTAGGCTTTTGTCTTCATACATATAATATAGGATATCATCGCAGTGACTTAGCGTGGCTTTCGTGTGTGGAAGGCGATGAATTCAGCAGCCTTGTCCAGCCTCCACTGCAGAGTGCGGGCTGCTTTGTGTTAACGCTCGGTGAGGGATATTGATTAAAATATGATAAGGAGCCATACTGCTGGACTCCCCTGAGCTGGGGAGTTTCTACAGGAGCACGGCTATGATTAAACATACTGCACTCTACAAAAGGCCCTCAGCTCCCTTGCAACGAGCTGCAAAAACTCACACCAACAAAACGCCCGCAGCCTGACACGCCAGGAAAACTGCACCGACTGCAGCGCATGTGAGGGGTGTTTTCTAACAGGATGTGAAAGAGCTATAGTGAGTTCGTTGTGTATATTTGTTATTTTTTTAGACAATAGCGCAAAGAGAATTACGGACGCAGTGATTATTCACAAAATGGTGGAGGCTGTTTGGGTAGGCTTTGAGCCAGAGAGGAATGAATGACTGACTGGTGAGATCTCGGCACACAAGACTAAGTTAAAAGGCACATGGTTTCATGTCAGGAGTGCTGTACTGTTGAACACTTCATCTTGACCATTACTGTTTAGCCTCATCGCAGCATAATATATCTACAACGTAGAAAAGTCTGAAAGGATATTTTATCTTAAAATACCTCATCTCCCGTTAGCATTTCAGAAACACAAAGCACTTGACTTCCTTGCCAATTTGAGCTAGTTGCACAGCAAAAATATACATCATAGTCATATATAGTCACATTCACTTGTGTTTTATCATGTCTCTTGTTCATCGCTGTTGACTGATAGGAGAATGGCTCATATTTCACATCACGGGACGTCAGGACGTCAGCTCAGCCTGGATCACATTCAGAATGGTGCCACTAGTGTCTTTTTCCCACAGAGCAATGGCCAACTACAACACACAGCCTTTCAAGGGGATCAAAGTATTTGATGGCAATGTGAAAATGGTTACATTTAAACCCATACTGACAAAACATCCATTTGCACCATTTGTGCAGTAGATGAGGGATACAATTTGCATATGCGCTTTGGACAGATGGTCACATGTCCTATAAGCACATTTTTGATTTAGTGAAGTAACAATGATTTAGACAGTAGAAATAAGATTCACTGGTCTTATTTACTGCAAACAATAGGACACTATGCAACACGTCCAACATTATCATAAATACAAGAGAGAGAGACTTCAGGAGGGCCTAGCAGTGACATAAACCACAATGACCCTCCAGTCTGAGCAATGAACATACACTCAATTTCTCCACACGAGAAGGCAGACCCTGAAATACAGTTACTCATAATATGCCTGGACAAATCAATATGGTAGACACTTGTCCTCAACCCATCCACAAAAAAAACCTTTTTTATTATGATGTTATCCCTTTTTTCTTTCTGTGACACCGCCATTATAAGAAACCACCCCCTTCCTCCCCTGGCCTGGCTGCTATTCCTTGCCTTGCTCCCAATGTCATTCATTTGCCACGGCTGGTAACAAGCTTCTCTCAGCCCTTCTCCCCTGTAACAGCAGCCCTTTAATAGCCATTTCCCGGTGTGGCGAGGAGAGTGGGGAACATGTTTATTTGTGTGTCTGTACATGCCTCCTCAGCGCCTCTCTCTCTTTCTTTCTCCCTCTCTCTCTCTCTCTCTCTCTCTTTCTTTTTCCTCTCTCTCTCTGCCTGTTCCAGTCGCCCAGCTGCTGGCTGCCCCAGTGATTCATGGGTCTGACAGATGCCTGGTGCAGCTGGATCTGTCCTTGATCATCCCAAAAGCCTGGACAGCACTGTCATTCACCATTGCCCAAATTATCTCTGTATTGACTGCAGAACCCTCTGTGACAGCGCCGTAATGGCTAATTACCCAGGATGCTTTGGGTACTTTTAAACCCCAGAGTGTTCCGCTTTTCGCCATCGCTACTGCTGCTGCCGCTGTGTGGTGGAGGGAGAGGCACCTTTCCCTCTGTCCCCCGTCTGAGGGAACAAAACCCAGACAAAAGAGAGAAACACGGGCGTGCTCTCGCATTATCCCTTTTCCAAGATATTATGCAGTGATTTCTGAGCTACAAAATATCTCTCCAGTGGCCTTGGCGAAGCTTGGTGGGCTGTCGTTTCCAGAAGCTCTCAGGAAAGAGGTTTACACATAAATTACCATTTTCTATTTGTCTGTCATCTATCCAGTAACTGAGCTCTGTGCTCTCCCAGGATGCCATGGGATTCATCTCGGGGACTTTGTGGTCCTGTTAGACAGTCAATTATCAGCGTATCACTTTTAACGTGCAGGACATTTTTAAAAGCCAACATACATTTTCTCTTTTATTGCTTATAAAACATCCAGGTAAAAAAATGTATGCTCAAAATAAAGAAAATAACGTTAATTCTAAATACTACATTTAATAAAGATTATTTCACTGTTTTAAAATAGTTTTTTTATTTTAAAGTGAGGACGGTACCTGTGTCTATTGCTATGCAGAATTTCTGCTACAGAGCTACACAGAAAAGAGGAGTTTGTCTAAATGACTGTTTTCAGAATCTTTATATTTATTGTCTTTGCATATGCTTGAGATGTCAGCTTTCAGGTTTCAAAGGGAAACACAGAGTACAATCTGCTAGATAGAATTTTTACATCTATTTGTCTGCATCGAGGCCTTAACCTAATCCACTCAATCTTTCACACCAACGTCGGCCTCGCAAATGTATTTCCCACATTTCAGTAGAAGAGTGTGAGGACAACTCCAAAGGTGGGGGAAGAGAGAGACTGAACAAGGAACTGAGAGGAGAGGAAGAGAGAGAGAGAGAGAGAGAGAGAGAGAGAGGGAGACCATGAAAAAGAAGAGGAAGGTGAGGGAATAGAGGGTACAAAATCCCATCCTGACTGTTAGGGAAGATGATGAGGTCCCCCGAGGACATCCAGAGCAGAGAGGGAGCAGCCTCCTCTCTCCTGCACAAAAGAATACAGTCATTTGCCACATCCTGTCCAGGCCCTCGGCGAGAGCCCAGGCCGCCCTTAATTACCAGGATAACAAAGCCGTCCCCCTTCCCCGCGCCGCCCGCCGACGGTGGCTTCCCCTGGCCTTCAGCCGTGCACCGCACCACATCGGCCATGACTCAGGACCCCCACCGCCGCAGCGCCAGTCCCATCAGCGTGGGCCTGGACACTGATGGCCTCTGCTGCTAGTGGCTAGAGGGGAGCGGGGCCGGTGGCAAATACAGGAGAGGGGCTTATGTAGCCGACCAGCAGTTGAGCCTGACAGACAGGCAGCCACCTGACCTGGCTAAAGCAGCTGCCATCGGATATGCCTGACAGCCCTAATAGTGCCTTACTCTCACGCAATTTAAATATCACATATCCGTGACTGCTTTCAAATTGCTGATGTTCTGTGATGAAAATCAGAGTTTAAATCCTTCCCTACCTTACTCTAACCTTAACAGAACAATCTTAAAATTCAGACATTTCGAATAGAACAGTATAACGTCCGTAATTTAAGACTCTTAAATGACAGGGGTTCGCCATCTCCTCTATGATTAGCTGTACGGCACATATTTAGTACAAATGTCAAACCAACGTTACAGCTCATTGTCAGACCATATTAATAATTAAACTCACTCTAACTCTTCACTGTCACAATGTATTAAAAATTAAAACTCATTCTGATGTTGTATATGTCCCTAACCTAACTTTACAGTAACCATTTTGCTATTTCAGTGTTTACAGAATAGTGAAATACTCTCCAGTATTATTGAATTACAGCGGTTGAATACATTAAATATTTAGTGATATATATTTCAATATTTTCTGTAAAAACATTTAGTTTTATCTTAATATCCTATTATCTCATTTGGTTGCACTATATGTATTAGCTCAGTGGGCGTGAGTTTCCACTGAATTGTAGCAAATATTACCAACCCTTATATCTATAGCCATGTGTCATATATCGCATACTTAAACTCCCTATGCAGGATTTTCTTTCATGCATTTTTTTCCCTTGAAATACTGATGACTAGACACAAAGAACTTCTCTCAGTGGCTCTCTCATCACAGTGTAAAGCTTTGACCTGAGCACAGGGAATTGGCCTTTTCATCTGATCGCCCTGTCTGTCAACTCTGGGATGGCGGGGCGTCCGCCTGTGGTGATCTTTATTTGCATCAGGTGTTGCATATGTATGTGCGTACATTCTGACTCTCTAGAAAGAGAGAAAGACAGAATGAAAGAAAAAGGGGGGGGGGACCAACAACAACAAAGGAGGAGTCAGCAAAGACTGATGCTGTGCTGTGCTGCTGTCCAGCTCTCCTCCCTCTCCCTGTCTCCTAGCCTGGGCTCGGGCCTCTCCTCTCCTCCCTCTCCCTGCCTCCTAGCCTGGGCTCAGGCCTCTCCTCTCCTCCCTCTCCTCCCTCTCCCTGCCTCCTAGCCCGGGCTCGGGCCTCTCCTCTCCTCCCTCTCCTCCCTCTCCCTGCCTCCTAGCCTGGGCTCGGGCCTCTCCTCACTCAAGAGGAGGACGGCAACTTAACAGCATTAGCACATGCTAACCACACTCTCCAACCAGCGGGCCTTAATGATGGCCACTGAGTATCTGGCAGCAGTTCCCACTGCCAGATATCCATCACTGGTGTGAGTGGGTGGGGGGTGGGCGCAGGGGTCAGCCAAAGGGTGGGGGCCTTCTTTTTTTTCAGGCTACTAGTCCCCTGCTGCTCAATCCCATTAGAGCGCTGAGAGAGGGGGGGGGTGGTGTGGGGTGGTGGGGTTGGACAAACCCATGCTGAACGGGAGAGGGAGAGACATCACCATAAAGACCTGTCAGGGGGCTGGTTAGTTAGACGTGTCATTATCTGACTAATAATAAACAGTCGATAGAGCACCCCCAATTGATAAAGGACAAGCCAAACACAAGTTATTACAAACAACAGCACAGCCAAACTCAAAATTAAATCTTGTTATTCCAAATAATTCACATTATAAATCACTGACTTTTTTGCTTGAATTACACTAGCAGTACTGTTTCAGGGAAAAAAAAGCTTTGCAACATAATAATACCTTGAAACCCTCTGCTAAGCATTTCTAAGCCTGGAAAAGGCTGTATGGAGTATTCAGAGGGTTATTTTCACAATGAGGGAAAAATAGACACACAAAAAAAATATGCAAGGCTGCAAATTAGCCTTTTTGAACCGACAGCCTTCGCATGGCACATACTCATCATGTGCACTAAGGAGAATGTCTCCAGATCCTGCAGCTCGGTGGGTGGTGTTACTGTTTGTGCATCATTACAATGATAACTGCACAGTGTCCAGCCACAGCACCACAACATGAGCACGGAAAGAACTCTCTGCCTACATGGAAGGGTAGCGGTGTGGGTGCCTAAGCATTTCCATATGTTTGTGAAAAGGAGGGGCAGAGGGGGGAAAAAACACAAGGTGTGGAAAAATTGGCAAAGCTGGTGTTAAATGCGACGAGAAGTGACAGTTTACATCTCCAGCCACAATTAACACGTTGATGGCGCTTTTGGCCGGGACCCCCTCCCCGTGATAATGCCTGTTGTCAAATCTGTTTAGTGCGCCAAATCTCCCGGAGCCTTCAGCGCGGCGGCAAGCTTTTGACAGATTGAAGGTTCAGAGATAGGCTATCATGACAGATGGAAGCTGGCATCAATGTTCAGCTCGCGCCAATCGCAGGGGACCTGCCCCCCTTATTCTGGAGGGCGCAGCTCCGCAACCTCCCTCCCCTCCACTCACCCACTCCCCCCCCCACCCACCCCTCTCACCCCCCTTCTGGTGGGAGCGGGGGATGGCATTGTTAAGCAGTGCATCTGTGAGACTTAGGCTCCTCTGATGGAAGCATAAGGCATAGAGCTCTGAAGCAAAAGACGGCCACTGCTGTAAGCACATTTCAGATATGATAGGAGGCCAGCCTCTGGGAATTACGAGGAAAGTTTGAAAGATTTTTTTTCTTTTCTCCTCTCAGCAGAGGAAGGTCTCGGGAGGTTGAGTGAGACTGCTGCCTCTTTTTTTTTTTTTTACTCACTGATGCCATCATGACATTTCATTAACACACCACTCTCTGCTTTGCATGTGTTCGCTAGGAGGGGGAGAGGATGATGTGTCAATGTCCACAGGAGAAACCGGAAAACTAGGATTCAGGGTGCTGGTTAACATGGTGTTTGGCTTTGCTGCTAAGCTATCCTTTGATGAGAAACCTAAGTCTGCCTCCACCACTGACATCCGTAGCATCTCCCTACCCTATCCTGACCCACTTTAATGCATCCTATTATGAGCTGAAATCAATTATATGGAGAAGGCTTGAGTGTGAAATCCCACTTAAAACTTATACCCCAGCAAGATTAGCCCTAATGAAATCCATCTGAATGTATGGCACTGCAGGACCTCATTAAAGATGAGCTGTTGTAATTACACTGCCTAATATAGATTGGGCCGACAACTGGAATTGTTCTTAAAAAGCCAAATACACCAAGGGCCTGTGAAACCGAAATAAACACCCCATTATGAGGCGTCTGCCTCTGCACTGAAAATACCACGAGTGTTAATGATGGTTATAATGACAGATCAGGCAAATTCCATTCTATATAGATCTGCTGCTGGAGCTGAAAATCATTACTATGGGAAACATTTAAAATACAAATCCATCTTATGCAGCTGGTCAAACAAGACAACTCGCTCTGGATATAATATAATTTAAAACAAACTATTGCGACCATTTTGTATTCGAAACATATGGTTGAATAATCAACAAATTCCCACAGTTAAACATCACTTGAGAAATACCTGAGCACAAACTCAGAAATCGGAATAAACTTTTCAGAAGCAGAGGTGTCGGGGTTTTACTTGTTGGCAGCCCTCTAAGTTGTTTGGTCTCTCCCTCCCTGTTTAGGCGAACACATTGTTGATTCAGACCCATCATGTTGAGGCTTGAGGTCACCCTGTCTCAGGCTTGGCTAGTTAGCAGCAGCCCACCTGATGGCCCTGAGGAAATCACAGCAGCCGCACTCACAGGAGAGCGCCTGACAGGCCGGCCCCGTGCAGGAGAGAGGGGCCCTACGAAGAGGGGGGGGGAGAAGGGGGGTGGGGGGGGGGTGTCCGCAGTGTGGACAGGAGGGGAAAGGGGGGAGAAGTGTGGGGGTGGGGGTGGGAGAGTGTCCACTACAAGCGCAGACGGGCGAGGTGGGAGAGTTCAGCGCGACAACACCATCTGAAGCCGCCGCATCCAAGCTACTGTACCTCCGTGGGCCAAGAGTGTGTGACTTATCACACGAGATCTATGCATGCTTTTAGTTAGTAGTGGCGGAGCAGGGAGACTGGGAGTGTGATGCCACAACAAAAAAAGGAGAAAAAAAACAGAGGGAAGAAAAAAAGAAAACAGCCCACAATATGCAGTGAAGAGAAGCAGACATTTCCAGTTCACAGAAGTCCCCCACTCTCCCCTGAGAGTCTGTTTCATCCCTATGATAGCCAATAATAGCCCATTGTAGTCAAATGCTCTTTCTCCACACAATGACTGAATGAGGACACATTATTTACTGAGAGAAGACAACGCTAATGCACCAGCTTCACTCCAGTGCAGAAAACTGCTGACAGGGAGGAGACCACTTTTCCGGCAAAATCATAGCTTTTCCCTTCAAGGAGATGTTACACTTACTTATATTTATAGTTACGTTTAGGAACATCCAACAACGTGACAGTCCCCTGCTTCAAACCACCACTAAAACCTCACTCTCCCCTTGTTCTACTTCTTGGTGGGTGACAAAATGTTAACTGAAAATGGGAGGGGGAATCAATGATTCTATTCTTTTTCCTTCATCCTGTCTTTCTGTAAAATATGTGGTCTGTGTTGAAAGCGCCGAAAAAATCAACCCAAGTCACTAGTTTCTCGGACATATATTTTCCCATTTGATGTTTTTAAATGGCAATCTGCGTAATGTACGGAAATAGAAAGGGCTATTGTTGGTGTTTTCAGAGTTGTGGGAAAAATAGCACAGCGACTGTGGAAAGCTGGCCTACAGAATCCGTAAACTAATTGCACTAATTATGCAAATATCAAATAAAAATGTCTCTTCTTTTTTTATACACAAACAGGACTGCTTTCAAAAGCACGGTGATGAGAGCGATTACTTTAAAAGTGCAATCAAAATAGCTGCAGCCACACCCCACTGAGTGCAGTCTTTAGCCATCCTCTTCTCTCTCCTTTCCCCTGCAGCCTGTCCAAAGACGTCCAGAGACAAATGTTTTGTCAAAAAAGTCACAAAGCATTAATGCAGCTGGTGGCGTAGCCTGCTACGAATCTTATTATCTTAGTTGGTTCAGCCTCATTAGCCGTCCCATGCATATTAATGGTAGGGAAATGAAATGCTATCCCCCATTTAAGAACACAACCCGCTCAAAGTGGTAGCTAGCGAGAGGTTACGGGAAATAACTCACTACACAAATTGCTGTCGCAGGGATCTTGGCAGAGCCCTGCTGTTTTCTCCTCCCAGAAGCCCCTGGTTCTTCAATCTCCACCATCCACTTTCATTAACCTGTCCTGTATTCACACACCATTATGGCTAATTATGGAACAAGACTGCGTATTGAACCGCCTGCTCTCTCGGATGCCACTCCGGCTGGCTGGCCTGTCACCGAGGCCAAGGTCACTGACAGTGCCAGCAACAAGGTCAAGGGACCAGGAGGAGGGGAGACATGGCAAAACTAGCACCAGAGCTGCCTTTGTGGCTTTGACTTCCTTGAAACACAGACACTCTGTCTACTGAAGCCCTTAAGTTAGCATGCTATCAGCTATTATTCAGTCTATATGGACAATCTAAAACCCTTTTTTGTCTTTATGGTAAAATATTTCATGAAAATATAGACTTCAATGTTGTGTGCAATCCTGTAACGCCCCAAGTTCTAATTTGAAAAATGTATTTGGTAACATGCTGAGCAAAATAGAACAATAAAACATTCTAAACATTCTAAACATTTCTAAAACAGAAAAACAAATAGGTGCTAAGGTAAGATGCTAAATGCTAACATTAGAGAAACTGTGGTCTTGAAGCTAGAAATTTCAGTGTGTGTGGAAAACAGGCAGGGCTGGCGAGGAGCGCAAGCACCACTCACTCACTCACTCACTGACTGTGGATGGTTAGGGGAGAGGGAAGTTTCTTTGGCAGGCATGTTGGGCTGTCAGGTGAGCGGACGAGCTCTGCTCCAGGAGAACATCTAGTCCATCTAGTCCACCGCAGACACCTTGTCAGTTAACAGTCTGCCGAGAGAGGTGGACAGGTATTAACTTCAAAGGAGAGAAGACAAAGGCCAAGAGGAAGATCAACACAACGGAAATGTACAGTGAAGTTACGTTCACCAGATCCAACACGGCTACAGCATGTCAGGGGCTGTATAATAGCCGTTACATAAGGAAACTCTCGAAAGAAGCCTTTGAAAGACTTCCCTGCTAGTCACGTCAGCAAGTTCCTGAATCTTCCATTCCTGGTAACCAATTTTTTGTTGTTTTGTTGTTTGTTTTCTGCTTGTTTTTTGTTTGTTTTGCTTTTTGCTCACAGATTCAAATTCCTCCGCCGCAGTGGGGGTCAATCTTGTCAGGAGCCTCATCTGTAGCAGGAGCTCTGGCCCTGCTCCAAACAGTCCCAGGTGAGCGAAGGTGCCCCTCTCCTGCATCCCACAGCACCCCCACATCACACACACACACACACACACACACACACACACACACAGACAGACAGACAGACACACACACACACACACACACACACACACACAGACAGACACACACACACACACACACACACACACACACACACACACCCATATACACTAGCCCTCTAACCCGCTGAGTGCAGCCGTCCAGCCCCGTTATTGAACTATTCTAATGTGCCCACATGAGCGAACAGTGCACAAAGCCGTTACGCACAGCACAGGGCTGCCGTATTGATCCGCTAACGCAGAGCACAGGCACCAGCCATGTGTGTGCTTCTGACCACAGCAGCCTTCCTTGCTGAGCAACGGCCCCTTTGTCTGGCCTGCCTGCCTGCCTGCCTGCCTGCCTGCCTGCCTGCCTGCCTGCCTGCCTGCCTGCCTGCCTGCCTGCCTGCCTGCCTGCCTGCCTGCCTGCCTGCCTGCCTGCCTCTGTGCTCTGTGCTCTGTGCTCTCAGGACTGTCCTTCACTGATTACTGCGCATTACTGCAGCATTATCAATACCGAGTGTGGCATTCCTGCGATCAGCCGGATATTTATTCAGGACAGGCCGGCTCACATTAGCAATTACCCTCTAACTGTGCCATGTTTAACAACATTTGTTCAAAATTATGGCTACGTTATTCCCTTTACCGATATTGGTGGGGGAGCTTTCATTTCAAATTAATTTGACCTCATGATTTAAAACACATCTCGGGGTCTCATTCTTCAGTCAACACTAATTCCCATAAATCCTTTTACTATTTAAATAATTTTGCTTTAATTACAACGGTTGTAACAATGGAGCACTTCTGAGATAAATAAATAAGTTGGCTCGTCCTCCGTGGAATTCCGCTGGTGCGGAGGCCTGCCTGAGCATTATAAACTTAATTAGCAGAAGATTACTATGCAGTGTGCAAGGCTCTGGTCCAGAAAGACATCATTAGGTCTTCTGATGGGGATATGCCTTCAGCACATTGATTCTTTTTGCTTCCAGAACAATGCAGATTGCAGACTTTATAATTGGGCCTGCTGCTCACTTGCGACCTGCGCTGTTGTGTGTGTGGCTATCACGCGCTTCAGACAAAAGGCTCTGACGTGCAGATAGACATGCCCTTTGAGCACCTGGAGCTGGAGGAAGTCGATAGAACATGAGCAGTGCGATGAGGAGCCCAGGAATTGCTATCAGTCATGCAGTGCATATGAATTACACAGGATGAGGATGTCAGTTAATTTTTTTTAGCAGTATTAGTACTAGAATTAGTGAAAGAAAATTAAAATTCCAGAGAGTGCAAAACTGCGGCCAAAATCTATTTGAAATGTATCCAGTTGTAATGTGATAATAAAAAGCCGCCAACACTATATGCTGTAAGTTTGATATATATGTAACATCAATGAGCTATTACTTAGCTCAGCCATCACATTAACCTATGCATATGTGAAAAGAGAATGTTCATCTGAGCACTGCCGTGTGTATCCTTACAGGAGCCCCAACGCCCCCCCCCCCCCCCCTCCCGCCCCCCCACTTTTGGCATTGATATATTTCCGCTTTTGTTTGTCCGGCCATAACAGTGCATTTCATTTGCACACTTTGCATTTCTGGCTGTGTGTGCGCGCGTGAAGAGCCGCTGCCTATCTGGGTCCAGCCTGTGCCTGTCTGCCTCTCCCCACTCACAGGCGCTTCAACCTGAGTGCCGGGGCCCATTTGAGGTATGATAATCAGCTGATTAGCCAGTGAAGTCCTTTTCCCAGAGGCTCCTTTGTGTGCAAAATCCTCCCGACTCAATTGACATGTGGACATCATCAAGCTGATGAAATGCAATTGTAATGAACAAGTGGGGCAGAGCATCTGCAGTGGGACCCCGAGCAGAGAGGACCCTTCCCTCCCGACATGCTAATGCCGAAAGCTGCTCTCTCCTCTCGTTCTCCCCAGCGGATCGCTCATGGAAATGTGCAGAGATGCATATTCAAACCGCCGCCTTCAGAGAAGCAGCCTGCATGAAGGGGGGAGAAGGAGATGATGGCAGGGAAGGAAAAAAGGAGGTACAGTCGGGGGGAAAGAAAAATGAAGATAAATATTAAAAAAAGAAACACACACATACACACATACACACACACAGCAAGGAATGGGCCAATTGCTAATTCTGAGACAGATTATATTGCATCACGCGCCGTAATGATCTGACAGTTCATTTGTGAGGAGGGTTCAGGATCTGAGGTTTAATGCTTGGGTGGACGCAGGTGCTGAGCCCTGGCTCCTCGGAGCTGTCAGAGGCGGACTGGGGGCTGCTGTCAAATTATACCCAGTTAAAAAGGCGAGGCAAGGCGCCCCAGAAATGTGAGAGACATTTTAAGAAATTAATGCATTCGTATTCAACACATATTGCAACAGCATTTCATTAGAAGTGCACTAGTCGTATTAAAACTGACACCTGACCTTTAACATTCTCTCTCCCTGGCACTGCGGAACAGCCTTATTACATACACGCATGAGTCAAGGAGAAGGTAAATGTGATAACTACCAATAATTAAACAAACTGACTTCTTTTATCACCGTCATTTTCTACCTCCACAATTTCCCTTCCCTGTGTCGCATCACGCTATAGGACGACTAATGATGCTCTGCATTGGAATCCCTCAGTGTAAAATGGATGTCGCGGAAGAAATACAGTACAATTAAAAATCATGCCATAAACATTGTGGCGTTCGGCAATTATTCATCTCCAAAGTGGGGCTTTCTTTAGTTTCTATTTTGGGTGCTTAGACACACTACGCTTTTTCTGTAATTGATTGCCAGTGTTACGTTACTCCATAATGTTTTTTTTTTTCATAATTATGGTAAGCATCTATAATAGTGAAAAATGCTATAAAGGTCACCTGAACCCGCACCCCATACTGCCATATATTAAAGAGGTGAACAGTTGGGATGGAAAATGGACCAAAAATAGCTGCACTATTATAGTAATACACGCCATGCATAGATATGGAGCGTGATATATTTACATGGCTTTAGTGTATGCTCTGTATACGTACGAGGTCATTCATGATAAACCTCTCGTCCAAGAAATACAAACAACACAACCAAAGTCCTACCACTGTATGTAGACCACAATACCTTCTCTACCCTTCACCCCATTTGAAAACTATTTCTTGTGCATCATCGCCTTCCCCTCCACTGAATCAGACCTGGTAGTCATGTTAGGGGAGAGGTTAGGGGTGATGTGGTCTGCATTCATGTCTACGGTTCAGCACATAGCAGGACCCCGGGGCTACTGGAGAGGGGGTGGCACATGGGCAGGCAGGGGACCCCTGGTGGAGTGGGCCTGTTCGGGCATGAGGGTGACAGAGGCTGGACTGGGGGTGGCTGCTCCCCGATGCCACCGCTCCCCGTGTCACCCCAAGTCCCCGGCTCTGAGGCGGGGGACCCGAGGACGGCGTGGCCCCTGGCTTTGAGGTGGGCCGCCTCCCGCCAGGTGCGGCACGTGCACGTCCTCCTCGGGGTCCTTCGCGCCACTGGCCACCCGGGAGGACACGCGGTGCTGGGGGTCAAACATGGAGCCATGCTGGACCAGCTGTCACTTCCCTGTTCCTCCCAGCTCTGAGCCAGGCCCTTCTGAGAAGGCCAGATGCGCACTTTCAAAGCCCAACGCACACATGGCCTCAATATGGGAATTCAGCGAAGGTATACATTTGCATTCTTTTTTTTCTTTTTTCTTCCATGCCCTTTACAATCAAGAACAATTTGCCTAGAGATGAATGCTACTTAACTGAGTAATAGGCAAAACAAGGTTTATGAAAAATCATGAGGCCACTGCGCTGTTAGATCAGCGCCCGGCATTAAAGGGCTCCTCGCCCCCTCGCTCCTGAAAGGCACGACACAGGCCATTGGCCAGATCAGAGGCGTCTCACTAAAGCAGCCGAGGCCTCACTCCATCTTCTGTCTGAGCACGGCTAAGAGCTTGAAAGCAGCACAGGAGATTTCATTTGGCTAACTGACTGAAGGCACTGGAGGGAGCGGGTCCTCGCCGGAGAGATTTACACAGCCCCTGCCTGATGCCTTCTGCTCCCATACAACGGAACAAAAGCTAGTTGTCTCTTCCAATTACAGATGTCAAAACGCTTATTTTGAGGCTAGTGATCTTTTCCCTTTTTAATCTGCAAAGATAAAAGGTCTGGGGTTCATTAACATGTGTTCTTTCCCCACCAGACTCCGATTCCCCGCCAAACAGCCAGCTCAGCTTAACAGTCTATTACCCACTCTTGGGGCCATTAAGGTCTAACATTAATGATGTGTAATTAGCATATGATGACAAATAATAACAATGTGCTCTATCCGATGTAATGGGGGGGATGGGATAATAACATGGAGTCCCACTGTTTTGGCCCAACATAATGTTCACAATATTTATGTTTCGCTGCTAAGGATGCTGTGATAGAGGTAGAGCAGGATAAAGTACAATCTACGTGCATAAATTATTCAAATTGTGCAGTTATTTGTAAAGGAACATTACACTGACACCCATTATTTACAGTAATTTAGATTGAGGTTGATCTACTTAATCAAAGTAGCATCTTGTTAAACAGGCTTAATGAATACATTCTGAAGAGTGTATCATATGGTCTGTGTCTGCGAAATGTTACAACTGCACACAGACGTTAGTAACAAATATCATAATATTTATATTACACTTAGATAATTATATAATAGAACAGAGAACATTTGGGTCCGATTCTTAAAATCTTCTTCCAACAACTATAAACTGTGAGACAAGTGATCAATTATCCCATGGAAAAGGCATCTAACCAATCAGAAGTGACAGACTGTTAGACACACAGCCCTTCCATCCATTAAAGCAGCAGCCTGTTTGGTCTCAGCTGTGGCTCGCCGCCAAAACATACAATTAAAGCCATCCCACATGTTACCCTCCCATTCATATGCAACTTCCAGGAGAGCGCACTCTCCATTGTGTGGCCTACCATGCCACTCCATCCCTCCTTTCCCTCTCTCTGCCTCCCCTTCTCTCCTTCCCATCTCTCTCCCTCTCCTCCTCTCCTTTCCCTCTCTCTCCCTCTCCTTCTCTCCTTTCCCTCTCTCTGCCTCCCCTTCTCTCCTTTCCCTCTCCTTCTCTCCTTTCCCTCTCTCTCCCTCTCCTTCTCTCCTTTCCCTCTCTCTCCCTCTCCTTCTCTCCTTTTCCCTCTCTCTCCCTCTCCTTCTCTCCTTTTCCCTCTCTCTCCCTCCCCTTCTTTCCTTATGCCTTTTTTAAGGTTCTTTTTTAACCTATTTTCTTTTTCACGTCCATCAACAAACAACACGCCTCCAATTACACCGTGAGCTTCAACTTTGTTATCTCCTGCGGAGAAGGTTTTTGGGAAACAAGAGAAAGGAAAGGTAATAGAAGCACCTTAGACGTAGAAATGGAATAAATCCATTAATGAAGAGAATTGTGGTATGCTTCCGAGCGACAGGAGTCTGATGTGGTTCGAAAACAAAAAAGACGAATAAGAACATAGTAACATCTAAAGTTGCTAATCAAGATAGACAAAGTCATTGAAGCCAAAAGAAAACTTTTGTATAGCTCCTTCACATTACCATTTAACCCTCTACAGTGAAGAATAGTCTTAAACAACAATAAAATGTAGTGTGTATTATTCTTTATACTCAAAGAGCGTACGATTCATAACATAATGCTACAACAATAATTGCATCTTACAAGATGTGTATATACAGTTCACACACAGTTTTATATTATGGACCTTTTGATAAGAGGACGTTTTGATTACTGAGCATTTTATATATTTTAATTTCACTTTTAATAGGTATCTTCTGGGAATTTAGCAGCATATAAGTGGGAAAAATAACAGCACAATATTGTGATATCATTTCACTGTGACAATAACGGCTTTAAAATTTATTAGGACCTTTCCAAGCAGCCACTGATAACGGGAGTATTGAAGTGTCAGAGACAGAATAATACACAGTAAGATTCATAAATCAGGCGGATAGGGGAACATGCATTTTAAGCTCTTTAAAACCCTATTTGGATTGTAGAGGAGATCCATTCTCTTTAGTACAGAGAGAGCGGGAGATAGAAAGAGAGAGAGGGGGAAAAGAGAGACGAGAAAGAGATAGAGAGAAAGAAAGAAAGAAAGAAAGATAGAGAGAAAGAGAGAGAGAGAGGCAAACACTGGAAAGGGCCCTTCAGCAGGGCTGTTTACAGCACACACATTTCAAATTGACTTGCTAATGTTAACTTTTATTCAGTTGCCATGGGTTACCATGTCGTGTGATTTGACACCGAGCTACAGACACTGCTGATTAGTAGCATCCAGTTCTGTCCATCTCTGTGCATCACTGAACCATCTGGTCATTTATTCACTAATAAGCCCCTAATGGCCCAAATATTCAGCGGCCTGTCATTGTGACATGGCAGGAGATGCCTACATCTTTCAACTCCCTCTGACATGTTGCTTGTTTCACATCAAAACTCGTCATTTACAGGAGAGGAGCTCAGAGGG
The DNA here is from genome assembly GCF_963457725.1 of Sprattus sprattus. Classification (NCBI taxonomy): domain Eukaryota; kingdom Metazoa; phylum Chordata; class Actinopteri; order Clupeiformes; family Clupeidae; genus Sprattus; species Sprattus sprattus. Next base: position 12,061,575 of record NC_137924.1, read on the forward strand.
CTAAAAACTTGACCTAATCTGCAGTGTTAACACTGAGGCAGCAGGCTTTGTTATCCGCTAGACTGGCTGACGGGAAGGACGGGTAATGCATTCAAGCAAGCCACTGTTCAGATCCTCTTTTCTTGCCACAGGGAGAGGGATATGAGCGCTGTCAATATGATTTTGATTATGCACACATCGATTCCACTTTCAAAAAGCTGAGATTATGCATGGAAAAAATGGGAGAAAGTGCTCGCAGAAAAAGAAAGAGGGAGCGAGAGAGAGATGGAGGGGGAGATGGGAGCGGTGGATGGCACTTCAATGCCTGAATCTGCAAAGCGTTCACGTCTGCCCTGTCATTTGTCGCCCAAACATTGACTTTTTGCCATAAATATTTCCAGATGAACAAAGCCAGCTGGAATAGTAATTGGTGACATGCAACTTTAAGTTTAACCTTTGCTGAGACACTGGTGGCAACCAATTAACTAGCCATTGAATAAAAAATATCTTCAATTATCTGTCTCATTACGGGTATATCGGACTGCATGTACAAAGAGCAAAGAGGATGTGCTATGAAAACAAAATATCTCCGTTGCAATTTTCCTGGTCATGATATTAAAAGAATGACAGTAACCAGAAACCGCAAACCGCCCAGGATCATTATGAAAGCCATAATATAGACCCATGGTGTGGTACTCTTGACCCACAGGGCAATGCACAGATACCAAATACAATTTTTGTTTTGTAAATTCAGAGTAAGCATCTTTATCACTTTTTAAATAGTACCTTCGCAATTATATCATGTTTCTATACCTATTAATAATATATTGCACAAAATTGTAAAGAAATAATTGTTAACAATCCACACCTGAGCTGGGTCCACTACCACACACCTTCTGTCCCGTTATGCTAACATGACTGAGTGTGCTAAGCTTTGACAGCCCCTACAAAACTAGTTATCATCCACCTGATCTAGGGCTGAATGGATTTCAAGTTGACCCGCTGGATTCAAAGCCATTGTGGCACATTCACTAGCAGCTCCAGACAGTGTGAATGTATATTTAACTCCCTGTCAGTTAGGCTGGCATGTTCCCTGAGTCTCCATCAAGAGGAGCTAAGTAAGATGGAAGACGGGGTGGCTTTCCCCTGAAAGCGAGGCAGAGGGAAATGCCACCTTTGGTGAGCTCACACGGGACAGAAGCTTTCAGCCTTATTTGAATGGACTGCCAAGCTTGAAGGGACAGCCCTCAGATGGAGGCTGCTGGAGAGAGGGTATCTCTCTTTCTCTCTTTCTCTTTCTCTCTCTCTCTCTCTCTCTCTCTCTCTCTCTCTCTCTCTCACACACACACACACACACAGCTAATCTGAGTCTTAAGGGAGAAACACTGGTGGGGAAGTCAGTCAGAGGATTTGGTTCATACTTAGAGCATCCAAGAGGAAATCCACCCCTCACTCTTTTGCAATACAAATCCCATCAATGCATCTCCCGAGTGAATGCATTGCACTATAAATCATATGTACTGTATCTATAAATCCAAATCAAAGGCATACATCTGACATATGAGTTATTATCACAATCTGAGTTTGTATATTCACCATAGTAGTTCTCCAAAGGAAGTTTGAATACCCAAACAAGTCATGTGAAGTTAAAGACTGCCCGCTAGTTAATTGTGCATGCTAGTGAGATATTGTGTAGGGAACTTAGTATTCCGCCGAGTATCTGGGGAATTTAAGCAAAAAAATAGAGGATATGTTTTTTAAAGGCATGATAGCTCCTCCAGTTCTTTTAATTAGGCTTGGAGCCCTAACACAAACACCCAGTCCTGCCTGTCCACTCCTGCAGCAGCACTGTGGGCTAATTTATGTAAACTTGTTCCATTATGTAGGCTGCTGAGAGTATCATTAAGGTTGGGCTCGGTTTTTGGGGTCTCTTTAAAAGCAAACCTACAACAAAGCAGTGCCAGCTCATCTCATTTGCTCTTTACGTTGGATGCAGATTCTAATGAATGGCTTACAACAATATGACGTGCCAGTGCAAATAATTAACCCTAACGGAAACCAATTACAAAGCACTGGCTCTGCCATGGTGGAGAAAATAACTTGGAGAGCAATCATGTATGCCTTTGCCGACCACTGGACACTACAGCAGATGTGCAGCTAAGCAGTTGATTTTGTGTTATTCGGTAGGAGATCAATACAACGCTGTAATGTAATATCTTCATGCATACACATACAACAACCGGAGAAAGATAACAATTATTTCACACTATCCTCTTATTTGTTATGTCTGCTCTTTCTTTCTTTTCTTTCTTTCTTTCTTTCTTTCTTTCTTTCTTTCTTTCTTTCTCTCTCTCTCTCACTCTGTCTCTCCCCCCCCCTGTCTGTTTCTCAGCATTGCTTGCCACGGGTCAGTCCATTAGAGATCAGTGCTTGGTGCACTCTTGTGTTGGAATAAGAAGTGGACGTGTTGGCGGGCGGGTTTTGACTGGCGTCTGGGACCTGGAGACCGCCCGCGCGCTGTGAGCTGCCTGCGAATGTGAGATATCCAGACATAAACTTCCTCTGTCAGCGTGGGCAATCATGGCACTTCATTGTCCAGCAGCATCATTACAATATGGTTATCATCTGAGCTCGAGTCTGACACCTTCTCCTGGACCCCTCCAATCACCCTCATAGTAGGCTTCAGTACCAAGCAGCCAGGGCAAATCTCTGCTTTGTGCTTGTCTGCCTTAATAGACTGGATGTCACTTCTGCCTGTGGAATGTGCCCGGTCTTCAGCTGTCAGTCAGGGGGGCTGGTGTCAGGCCGGAGCGTGGCTTGAGCCGTCTGGATTAGAGGGTAGTTACCATAGCTGTCAGATTACTGACAGCCTGACACCCCCACTCCCAACTTCCTCTTATTGTTTCTTTGTTGCTCTCAAACATTCTCCAGATGGGAGAATTACCAACCAGCCGAAGGCAGAGGGGTAGGAGGAAGAGAGAGGGGGGGGGCGTCGAGATGCAAAAGCCGGCGCGGGTTTACGGCCCCATGCCACGTTAGCTTTGCGATGAAGTAAACCACGCGCAGCAAGCTTCACTAGCCGAAAGGAGAGACGGCTGGATAGGAGAAGATAAAAGAAAGAGCATTCTCCACCTTGTCCCACCTCTTCTTGTTATCCTCAGTATTCATGTCAAGCCAGGTGAATGCGCCGGCCATTAATGATCCAGCACTCAGGTCATCTCATCTGACTGTCTTAGTCCGGCTCAGCCAACAGCTCTATATTTGTCAAAATTAGGTTTTCAGCGTTGACATTTCTACTGTATCTTATGACATATATCTTGGAAATAAAGATACATACGTATTATCACCCTAAACAAAATTGGAAAAAAACACATCTATAAAGGGCTAATATAAGTAAGTTATATTCTAAGATAACTTAAATCATTTCGATATGGCAAGATATGATGGGCTATGGTATCGCCGGTAGTGTCTTGGAGTATTTTAATGATTGAACAGACACGGCAGTTGGGCTACGGGTCAGCGGACGTGTTTAAAATTTTCATTCGTCTCATTTCAGTGACCCTGCATGGGAGACACTGTCATTCTACGCTTCTCAAATGAGCAAGGAGCTCACACCGGACTTTGCATTAGAAGGAAAGGAGACGGGAGCACACATCAAAAAATCTACATCCTTCTGTCTGGCATACAAAAAGCGCCCAATTATGGAACGGATATATGAGCATGGTTCTTTCTTTTTCCTGAGATGGTTGTTAGTATCGCACTTCTGAGATATGATGTGCCATTTGCCAGTTTTGTAACAAAAGAAAAATAAAAGTCCCTATTTGAATTTGTATGAAAAATAATGATTTATGTTTCATTTCTTTTTCATGGTTTGTATTTTATGTGGACAGAACAGATCTTCAAACTGCGTTCCACTATAATTTCGGTATATTATTAAATATGATACATTTTTACAAAAAAATGTGATTTCCTAATGAGCCTAGTGCTTCAGAAAATGATACTTTATTTCCAGACTTACTTTTAATTGCTTGCAAGGCTTTTACATAGAAAATGAAACATGCAAGAGAAAAAAAAATGAAGAAAAATGAGGTGGTTGGACTTTTTCAGAGGCACTTTGCTTTCGGGCTGGGCTTCATGCCGTCAACCTCCACCTCAGGAAGACCAAAGGAAGATTACTCTCTGCCCTGACCCTCCAATCTCCACTAACAAGCCCTGCTACTAAAATCAGCCACACTATGATGTCCGTGTAAAGATAATGAGGGCCTCGCAGCCTGAGCAACAGTGGAGTGCTAAACAATTATAGTTAGTTCCAGGAGCACAGGTTAATATTCTCTCATGTCCCTCTCCGCGCGCCTGCCGTCCTGTCTGCCGTCACTCCTAATGCAAGTTATGAGACCTGTCCGCAATGATAAGCAGCCACTCAGGCGTCCTCTGTGTCCAGCCTGCTACATTATGCCTCGCCTTCGCCCCTATGTTTTGCATAGCCTAAAGCGTCTATTAAAATCCCCTTGTAAAATTCATAAAACAAAAAAATGGCGGCAGGTCAAGTCTAGAGGGAGCCAAAGTAAGCTGCTTATTAGCAGAGAGTCGAAAACACAGATCCAATTACAGATCCTGAACAAGGAGCACTAAGAATCAGCATTGGGGAATAAGTATTTCCCTTCCTCTCTCTCTTTTCTCGCCCCCTCTCTCTCTTTCTTCCTCTCAGTCAATTGGCCAAGGTGTAGGGAAAGTGAGGGAGGTATGAGAGAGAGGGATTCAGGAGTGGTAATTAAAGTGTGAGTGTTTAGTGCATGAAGCTGGAGTCGGAGCCATTCAAGTACAAACTCATGTAAATCTTCACTTTGCTACAGATATTAAATTGGTCGGGTTTAGGGGGGAAGAATCCCAGTAGGAGATGGGGATGGAGGCCATAGAGAGTGAAGCCAGGAGCTCCAGAGATATGTAAAGAATCTCTGTCTGGAATTTAAAAGGCTACAAATTAGACCAGACATTAGCCTTTCTTCCTTCCACAGAGCCAGCAGATTGTGAATGAAACAGAATAAATAACTATAAGACGGCTTTCCCCCCCCCTTCTTATAAGATGACATTAATCCTTTCATGTGCAATGACAGCTAACAGGGCTTGGCTTTCTCCCCAGACAGCCATATAAAGCCAGGAGATTTCCTGACATCCTCGCTCAGAAAGGGGCTACATTAATAACAGACCCTGATGGAGATTTCCCCTCGCCCTTAATGCAGTAGCATTCCCAAACCCTGATCAGGCAGTGACTTCTCTACACACACACACACACACGCAAACACACATCTCATTAAAACAGATAAACACCATCATGGATCTTAATCAAAAACCACAACAACTACTTTTTGTTCTTTTTCTTTAACTGCTTAGGAACCCGGAATTAAAGCACCTTCCTCTTCACTTTCGCACAATTGGGTGAGGACTTAGAATAGGGCGGCACTCGAGCGTGCAGTGGTGTGAATGCCTGAGCCCTTTGAAAAGGAAGATCAAAGGCTGCCGGAGCAGCGGTCCTGGGCTTAAGCCCTAACCAGTGGCGACCTCCTCTCCTTCAACATCCAGAACATGGCATAGTGGTGGGTGGTGAGCTGACTGATTGCCCCGAGAACACAGGCTACATCTCCCCCTGCCTGAAGCCTGATGACCCCCCCCTTCTTCCCCACTCAATGCCCAAAGTGTATAGTTATACTGTATGTGTTGCAAATTGTAGTACTGGCCTGTCCTGTTATATACGTACACAGCAGGTAACACTTGAAGTACCTTACAAAATATATTGTCGCATAATTAGTTAAAGCAAGAATTAGTGGCATTGAAAACCAGGACTACAGATGTGTAACTACAGAAAATGAATAAGTGTACTAGTTTAGTATATATTACAGTAGAGTATGCACAAAACTGCAGGTTTGTTAAAGCCCCATATTCTCCATAACGTGAATGCAGTGTAATGGGTCCTTCATAGTGTAATACAGGTTATAACAACCCTGAAGAACAACACAGACTCTCTCTGCTGTGGGTTGATCAGAACCGAGTTTTAACAGAAAGAAAAAAAACAGACAAAGGTTGCTGAGAACTGAGTGTCACAGAAAAAGAGGAGGGCATTTTTTAATATTCCATCATTTACCATTTTTTTCTCCTTTTCACCCTTTTCTCCCTGCCTCTGTTCTCATTTTTCCGCTCATACTCAATTTTATATACTGCCGATTGGACCACTTCTGAAAACATTTTTATCCCACCACGTCTGACACAAAATAAATAAAAACTGCGGGCTATGCAAAACAATACAATAGTGCCATAGTCTGGCTGACTCCATGGCTGAGTGAGATTGCGGGAAAGTATTTGTGCCGTGATTTCAGTTCAGTGCAGTTTGACTAACATCTTAACCTACTTAGTGCAATTAGTGCTTCATTAGAGAGGCTAACTAACTATTGCTTCTTTCCATAATGATTTGCAAGAGTGTACACATAAAAGTACATAATCAATGGTTTCCAATTACTCCTCAAGTGCAACCACTATTTCAAATAAACTGGATAATAATATAGAGCCATTACCAACTCTAAGGTACCAGAACCATTTAATTGCAGAGCACTTCTTCTCAGCTCGAAGATTTTTTCACACTAATGAAGTGTCATACAGAAAAAAAGGGTCGTATTGATTTTTTCACCGCACAGCCTCCACCACAAATATGTAATTATCCTTTTTATATCTGGCAGGGGGATTAAAGTAATCTATAGTATCTAGCCTTTGTACTTCCCTGACAGGGCTGTGTGGGGCTTTTACCCTTTTCAAAATATGCAGCCTTTTGATGAATGAACTTTAGACAAAATGTTGTTCTAACGTTTTGCCTCAAAACTTGTATTCTCTCCGACATCGTGAAGCTTGTAGCTGCCTGAGCCTTCAGCAACTGGACCTCAGCATTTCAGCCTCTGACACGGGCCAAGCAGAATCCCATTAGCACTGGACTATTCCCCAAATACACACTCCAGTAGCCTCACACACATAAACAAACACACATGACTCACAACACACAAAAACTCTCTCTTCCTTGCAGCCCACCCAGAATTAAAAAAAGAGCAGGGAATTAAATCTACTAACTACACCTCAACACTATCATTGTAATATGATTTTTAGGAAATACAGTAATAATAGCCCTGTTAAAAAAGACACCACAGAAATAAGCAGCGTAGCCTCCTGACAAGCCACAGCAGCGCTCCACTCATTTATCCATTTCCCACTGCTTCAGTTAATAAAAGACTTCCTCGACTTAAACTTCTGTGTCTGTTTCCACCCTCACTTCTCACCTCTCGCTCTCTATCCCTCTCTCTCTCTCTCTCTCTCTCTGTCTGTCTCTCTCTGTCTACCCATCTCTCTGTCTGTGGACCTGGAGATGGACGAGCAACCTTAAGTCTACCCCACGCTGGGCTGCCCTTCACGATAATAAAAAGCCATTACCTTGACCGCTGACACGAGGCCAAGTGTGAGGGTCAGAGTGATATTTATTGATGAAACTCTGAGCTCCCAATCTGCTGCACTCAGTGCGCATCATACAGCTGTCAGCACAGACAGGGATCAGGCCAGATGATGGCCCTCGACATGGCCCATCTATAATTTATGAACTACACCGAAAAACAACCAGGAGACAACAGAGGAGGCCGGCCAGCACGGGGATTAGACTCCACCGGAGCTAAGGAGACGTGAGCAAGGAATGTATGAACGGCACGGCAAGCCCCGGCACACACAAGAGGCGGTGGTGGTGGTGTTGGTGGTGTTGGTGTGGCGGGGCGGTATGGGGGGCAGTAAGTACAATAGCACGTGTTAAATATTCAAAAGGGATTGATGCCTCCGGAGGACGCCTGGTGTGAATAATATAACAGACAGTGTTTACAGTGGGGATGTAAAGTGGGTGCGCTGGTGCATCACCCGCCGTACCACACTTCACTTGAGCTCTTTAAATGAGACAGAGGTGTTCCAGGAAATGTGCAGCATCGCTCTTTACTGAGGCCCACGCCACACAGCCAAACACCACCATCACCTCTGGGTTTAGGGAGTCCCAGGGTTATAAACCCAGACTGGGATTATCCTCTCCTAGTGGCGCTGTATAGGATACATATAAGATGCTGAGGAACTGCTCTGCTTCTATATATACCATTAAGACAAAATTCATACTAGCCTCACTGCATACAGCAGTTGGTATACAGGCATATCTATCATAATTAGGTGCAAATGCAATGAGGGTCACCACAGATAGTTTTAAAAATTATTGTTCAGAATTAATGTAACAACCAAAAGTTCAAGAGATAATCAAAACCTCTTTCAAACAAACAAAAGAAAATCCACTTTGGTGTTATCCGTGAGGGAGGTAAATTGTCTCTTTTATCTATCAAAATGAAGAAGCAAATCCCAGCCCTTCCATCCAGAGGCTCATATGAATTCCTTGGACATTCTGACACATATTGTCTCTGATCAATAAATAACCATATCATTAAGCACAGCTGCATTCCAAACCAACCCTTCATTTTCCAAGCTCCAGTAAACAGGTTAAGCTTCTGTCTGACTCAATCTCTGACATTTGAAAATGAAGTGCAGAAACAAAAGCGGGGCTGTGTGTGTGTGTGTGTGTGTGTGTGAGAGAGCAGAGTAACGACTTCTCCCTTCTTTCTGGCCTTTTTTCCCCCTCTTTTTTTTTTTCAACACAAGAAGCATCTTCCACCAATAAATTATTCCAGGCTTCTCCAAAGTCATTACACATTTATTTTGATCTTGCATCATAATTCACAGCTTGGTGAGCAATATATTCCCTCAAAATGCGTAGTAATTCCTTGGTGCAGAGCAAAGTTATGATCCATTTATACTGGAGTGACAGCATAATGCAGAGATGTCAAAATCCATTAAAAGTGTTCAATGTCTCTGGGTTTATTTTTAGATTCGAAATGAGATTTAACTGATGGTGAAAAATATACAGTCAAGTGTGTTTACCTCACCTTTGGAGAGAGTGTGTTATGGTCCCAATTAATTTGTTATTCCTGTCACTAAAAGGCACTGTCTATGTCAGAGCTGTCACTGTGCTCTGTGCATTGTTTTCTGAAGAATGGCATTTAATTTCACTGTAAGGCTCCCATAACTATACTCATTTAAAAGAGTGCATTTTATTTAGAGGCACTTTAGCTAACTACGTGCTGATTTGATTGCTTATCAAGTTGACATATTGCTTAAATTGCTAGGTGCCGCCTCGTCCCCCGTTATCTTCCCGGCTTGTTAAAAGATCATATATGGTTAAAAAGGCATTCAATTACCTGCTCGCTGCCTCAGGAGATCTCCAGTCAGAATAGGATTTTGAAGACTGACTGCATCTTTTGATCCTCATTATGACGTGCATAATCTAACTTCTTTATTTTCCTTATGAACTGTGAATACATTTGCAAGGCACGCATATGTTGTGTGAACACAAGACATCTCCGAGCACAAGGAGAATGGGGTTGCCTGCAAAACCCAAATCTATGCATGATCACACCAGCCTAGCATATGGCTGCTCAGCACATTCTGCCACTTTGAAGTTATAGAATAATTAGGGTTAACGACTCTTTTTTTATTTACATTTCTTCAAATATAGAGAACACAGGGAGCCCACAATACCTCTGTGACATTTTATAATAATATGGAAATGTAACAATGCAGTCAGAGGTCTGAACGTTGTGTAAATATTATAGGCCTATGTTATAAAACCTATTCACTGCCACAGCTTTTGCAGATGCAAAATGGAAGAAAAACTGTTTTATTTGTACTATTTTCATTTGTAATGAATGCCATGCAGAGACCAAATGCTCAATTAGCTGACATAGTAAAGTCATGGCTATAAAAATGCATGGATGAGGAATATCTAGACACTAGAAGCATGACCTTAGCCTGTAGATGTAATGTTACAAAAAACAATGACAATCATGCCCTCAAGCTATTTTATGTTCAAATGAACACAAACAGTAAATATTTATCTGCTATTTCTATAGATCTTCCACCATCGTCAAACACTCCACAAAATACACCTCAGTGGATCAGTGTGGCCGTGTGGAATGTTCATTCATTGCTGACTTGTACTCATCCACACAATAACACACTGACACAAAGCACAGTTGGGTGCCTCTATTGTACTTCCACAGCTGAGGCAGAATGTATGGCCCAAGGAGCAATAGAGGAAAGAAGATACCTGCCCAGAAACACTGAAGAGCGAGGCAGAGAGAGAGAGAGAGAGAGAGAGAAAGAGAGAGAGAGGGAGAGAGAGAGAGAGAGAGATGCTACAGCAGCACCAGCAGCAGGCTACAAGGATTTTTTTGTGTGCCGTTATGGTCCATCATTATTAAATGTCTCTTGTTGGATGGGGTAGGCGCTTTATCAAAAACAGCCATTCATCAGCCGCACCGCGAGACAGTTCACATCTGACCTCTCCTGCAATAATGCAGCATCAAGTAGGCCAACTACCCAGTTTAGCAGCAGAGCAGGGAGCAGGGGCCGACTCCAAGATTAAGTGCACTGTTTCAGGTTTTCATTCCCGGGGGCTCTGCCGGCTGATGTTGTATTGATTGCAAAAGTTTACCAGTAAGTATCACAAACAACAATAGCCAGGTCAACGATCGGTGATGCCTGAGTGGCTATTCCCTGGCGGGGGGCTGCGCTGAGGGCTAAAGCACCGCCATCATCATGTCTGTGAGTGGAGCCGGGAGAAGGGGTGCGGGGTGCAGGGTAGGGGGGGAGCGGGGGGAGCGGGGTGCGGGGCGAGGGGCTAGAGGCGAGGGGGCCGCAGTGCTGGCCGCTCCTCTTGACATTTAGGAAAGCGATATGTCAGAGTGAAATGAGCAGGCGTGAGATAATTATAAGCCTTTGCATTATAAAAGGCTGCATCGACAAACTGTCGGCCTGGCCTGCCACAAAGCGCCGGCCCACGTTAGGAGCTCTTAAGTACTCCTTTTCCAATTTAATTGCCCAGGTTTTCTCTTCTTTTCCTTTATTTATTTATCTATCTCTTTTTAAAAAACACTCAACGTGGGCTTGTGAAGATTCAGTCCGAGTGATGTGGCAACTTCATTTTTTTCTCCCCCCTAAGAAATAACAATGTGTTTGTTGCATCAGCCAAACACAAGCCTGTATCATGCTGCAGTCATGGGTGTATTAACTACAATTTCAAAATCAATGAAGGGAGAACGGACAAAGAGAGAAAGAGAGACAGAGAGAGAGAGAGAGAGAGATGGAGAGAGAGACAGAGAGAGACAGAAAGAGAAAGATGGAGAGAGAGAGAGAGGGAGGCCTGGCTGAACTTGTTGTAAAGCACTCAGCCCGAGGCTATCCGGGGCTGGGCTGAGTGATGGCCCATCCTTGGCCCCGCGCGGAGGACAGCACACAGCCTCTCCATCACGGCCGCCTCCCCACCAGCAGCAGCGTCATTACCAGGGGACTGCAGCACACGGCAGCCGCTCCCCTCCCCGGCTCTCGGGGGCTAATCATGTGATTTGATGCAATGACAGAGTAATGACACAGATTGGTGATGTATTCAGTTTCCCCCTGCTGGCTGCTACTGGGGTGCCATGTGAGGGGAGGAGGAGGAGGAGGGGGAGGAGGGGGAGGAGGGAGGGGAGAGGGACAGAGGGAGAGAGGGAGGGAGAGAGGGGCCATCAGACAAGTGCATGTTTTTCGAGAGATTAGCCCACAGCCTCAAAAGTGAAATCAAGATTAATTGTGGTGCAGAGGGGGATTCTTTTAATGTCCAGAATCTGCGCTTTCTCGTTTAATGAGCCACATTAACAGCGATAAAACTACTAACATGTGCAAGCTGTTTTCTAGTGTCTCCACACACACTGTCATCAGCAAACAGTGAAGAGTAGGCAGCAGCCATACAAAAATGGGTACTATTACTGCATCAAAAAAAAAAATGGACAGAAACATGCTAGTCATTTACTCTCCCTTAAAACCCTATTTTCTACCTAAAACCAGCTCCAAACATTTCCACCTCACCCACGTAAGCACAACCCCCTCCTCACAGGCTCCCTGTCGGTGTAGTTCCATCAGAGCTATAATCCTGCCTGTAATGTGCTCTCGTTAGCTGGCCAGTGTTTGGCCCACACTGGTGGCAAAAGGGGAGGGGTGGGGGGTGTAGGAGGCCTCAGGCACCACTGGAATTAATTACAGACAAAAGTGTTGCTGTTTGCAATTGTCATGCCAAATTTATCACTAGCCACTTAATGTGTCTCATCTGAACTGATCCCAACTAGCTGACTGCCTTGGGCCATGTACCCCGTCCGTTCAAGGCCCAGTCTCTGTAGTGGATAGCAGGGTTATGGTGTGGGTGTGTGTGTGGAGGGGAGGGGGGTGAATGTGTGTGTGTGTGTGTGTGTGTGTGTGTGTGTGTGTGTGTGTGTGTGCGTGTGTGTGTGTGTGTTTGTGTGTGTGTGTGTGTGTGTGGTGGGGTGGGGGTGGGGGTTGTCCACATCTGCTGGAGGCTTGTCTAAATCCTGGGCTGGAGGCACTGTGTGCTAACAATGCCCCCAGCAAATTCAGCATCCAGACCAGAGCCGCCTCCCCGCGAGTCCACCGGGACCCGTTCAAAGGCAGCGCTGACTTCTTTAATTCTGTCATTTTGGTGATGATAATCCCTCATGTGTTTGGACGAGGTGTCAGTAGCTGTTAGCTTTATCCCATACACATCTTTACATGTGTGGTACGCTCATGGCCCCATACACATTAGAAAAGTGGAGGCGCTTGCATTAGCAGGTGAATTATGTTAGGTACTGTGGTGTATCAATATTTTCAATAAGTAAATAGCACAGCTTCAGACTGCAAAATATATTTAAAAATACATCAGTTAACTGATATGGTCCTGCAGGTTCCAACGAGGAAGAATAGATTTATTTCACACTCACTCACACACTAGGATTAAAATCCTCTAGTATGATCATAAAAATGTATTTGAACCTCTATAATACAGGGCTACATTTTAAAGAGCCAAGATGAGCCGTGTGACATGAGGCCAAGCAGAAACATGTTTAAGACCATTTAGCTGCTTGCCTTAATGCTGTCGTCGGTTATGACTTCTTATATCAAAAGGACACATGGATTTCCCAGATGCACACTTAGACATAAGCCACCATTATCTTTCTGCTTGAACAGCAGAAAACCTAGCCTAATACCTTAGTTCAATAAAAATACAAAGGGGACAGCTTATTCAGTATAGCAAAAATGTCTGCACAGGTACAAGCCATGTTGGCTTGTTTTTCATGCTGTTTTTCTTTTTTTAAACCAATGTTACATGGATGAAAATGTTCTTAGAGTTAAATTGAGTGACAACTCTGTGCACATGAAATAGCATCACTCTAGCAACATCACATTAGGGATCTCGGAATCAAATAATACGCCCAGTGAACTAATGATGAAAGACTGAGGCCTCCGTAACTACGCAGGAGCTATTTAAGCATAACAGCTACACGACACAATACCTTTGCCAACCGCACACTACACAAATGTGTGCCTACCTCGCTCAACTCTGCCACAGCAGCTGCTGAGAGTCCTTTTCTTCCAAGGATGATGCACAAAACAAAAGAGAGGATGGGAGAGAGAGAGAGAGAGAGAGAGAGAGAGGAAAAGAAAAGAAAAGACAAGACAAGAAAAAAAAAAAAACGAAGGACACAGTGGGTTACTCTCAGAGGGACCACATTCATCCCTGTGATTGTCATGCAAGCCTGGTTGTAAGTAATAATGTGGCCTTTAATGACGGAATGATGGACCTGCCAAACACTGCTCCTGCCATATACTGTCTGCCGGTCCCTGCCGGCAGCCTCTCACATGCCCATCTGGGACGTATTAGCATATCCTCGTCAATTCTCAGCCCACTTTAACATAATCCATATTTGTTGGGGAAAAGTCCAACAGCGAGCCCCTAGTACAAGCGGTCATACGGCGCCATGACACACTTCAAACCAGCCTCGCATGACGCATGCTTGGGCAGCTAAGCAATTCAGAAATGCAAATCTCGGGGCACACTTTCCCTCTACCTTGTACTTTGAGGGACAAATCCCTTTTGGCTAGACATCCTCCTGACTGTTGCCTTTAGCATTCCTCCACGACAGTGCATGTGATTTTCATTCTAAGTGCTGTGGGGAAGAGAGTGCAGGGGATAGGAAGGAAGGAGGCTCTGCTGCTTGCTGCCGATGCCGCTGTCATGCCACTGGGCGCTTGTGTGGAATACATTGAGGTGTTGAGGCATGTCACAGCAGACAGGATCTGATGGCAGGGGAAATAATCCACTTTTGCAATCAGCATTTACAGTTGGGCGGCTTCAGCTGCACCAACAGCGCAGCTCTTATCGCTCTTTTCTTCCTCTTCTGTTCTTCGGCTTTGATGTGCAGTAAAATGGAGGATTCATGGATGCATGGTTTAGTCAGTGGAGGCCTCTGAGTCTATTGTTTTGATGGAATAAGAGGAGTTTTGTTTCACATGTACTAAGCATCATTAGGTTAATTGCCATATGGGTTTTACCACAGTTTCCCAATTTGATGATGCATTCTGTCTCCTGGGGAGGGGGGGGGGGGGGGGGGGGCATAACTCTCAGTAGTTTGCTATGGGGACAACATTTTAGGAAGTAAAAAATGATAACCAGTTCAAGTGATTCGTAACAAACACACTTAAACCTCTACTTCAAACACAGCGCCTCATCTAGCACAGTGTACATTACCAGCCAGCCCTTTAACAATAAATCTAATTCAGATTCATCTGTGCACTTGGAAACCTCTGCCAAAGAACCTTTTCCAGGTTAATGCATGTAATAAACGATACATTAAGGGACTTCAAAGAAGCTAAATTAGACAATAAGAGAAAGACAATATTGACTACTTTACTCCAGGGATGGGTGTTATAAATCTTTGACCTGCTCATAAACAGGGAGATACAGTGGATCTTAATCAGTGGCATCTGAGCTGTGTCACCAACAGGACCTTTTAAATTCGGGCTTTGCCCTTTCATGTCTTGCATGATATTTATGGAGCTAAATGGCAGAGACAAAACGCTCCATAACCGGCATTCATAAAACTGCCCTCCAACTTTATGGGAGCTGGTGTGGCTCCGTCTGGGTGGCGGCAGTGTGTGGCTTGGGGGCGCCTTTTCCACCACAGACAGGTTTCCATGTAAATATCCTGAGTCAATGTGGGGATTTGCACCCAGCTGTACACATAGAGACAAGACACATGATTATATTGTAGAGCTATAGAGCGAATGCAGAGCGTTTGGGACACTTTAACAAGCTTGGACACGTTTTCCACCACACAACAGCGTGCTCACCGTTCAGTTAAAAATACAAGCAAGGTACTATAGCTATACAATTAACTACAAGTACACCACATTTTAACACCACACAACAACAAAAATAAAATATTGTGGTCAAAAGAAGTCAATGACCTCACGCTCTCTCCATTCAAACACTGAATAGGTTTGTTAAGGGCACACTATATCACTCATACCCTCAACAGTCATCTTCACTCACCGAATCTTTCATATCCCCAGCCTGTGTGACCTGAAGTAAACCAAATGACAGCTCCTAGATGCTTGTAAAAGGCACCCCAAGGGTAACAATTAGGTTTCAGCAGATGAGTAAATAATTTTAGAGGCTTTTACTTTAGTGCTTCGGGGGGTCAAAACAAGAGGCATTAATCTCTGTTCGTTTACAGGGCTTCCTGTCAGTCTACGGCGGCCCCTTGCAAACACAGAGATTCAGCCGATAGCCACAAAACTCCACCTGTCATGGCCCATCATCACATAAGCCTTCGGAGATATCATCTCTGAGAACTTTTAACCCAAGCATCTCTTACCAGCCCCTCTGTCAGAGCGGGAGCAGAGATCCGGGGATCATGCCAGTCAGTCGGCAGCAGTCACACAGCTCTGAGCCGGACTTTTGAGCCGCTTGGCAGGCGGGGGCCACTAGGGGTGCGGGCGCCCGGGTTTTCGCATCTCCCTTAACGCCGCGGAAATTGGTTCCACTTAAGGCAAAGCACTCCCCGCCTTCCTGCGTGAATACATTACAAAAAAACGGCACAACGAGCGGGCTAAATAAAAGTTTGCATTAAGCAAGCAAACAAAGCCAACAGCGGACAAGATGCGCACAGGCAGGTGGGAGCGATTTGAAACCTGTCAATTGTCAAATCTACCTTGAGCTCTGGCTAGGAGAGGCTAGTTAGAGATGGATTCAAACAGAGACCAAGGTATTTTAATTAGCATCACAACAATGCTTTTTCTCTCCCTCTCCCTCTCACCTTCTCTTTCTCTCATTCCTTCTCTCAACCCCATGCTAAATACATCCTTGCAAACCTGCACGCTTATTTCAGGAAAAAGCCAAACAAAGAAAAAAACAGAAATAAGTTGAGCAACTTCAAGCTGATGGACTACAGGGTCCATCCCTCACCTGTGGAGCAATTACAGGATGAGAGCTATTAAGCAAGGCATCAGACTTCAACGTCTCCAGCCTCACCGACACTCGGGCAGGCCCCCCGAAAACACAAACAATGAGAGAATTGCCCAATTTGAGGCAACGTTGGGTGGAGGTGAGAGGGAACCCCCGCGGCTCGAGGGCCCCCCCAGGCCCGCACCCCCCACGAGCGTCGGCCAGGGGTGTTTGGTTGGGGATTTTTTTTTTTGAGAATGGGGTGTCATGCCGCATGTCATCAGGGCCGGCTTAAATTGCACCTCCGGCGGGTTAGCAGCAGGGGTCACATGAGGCCCAGTGTGGGCTTCCGTGCGTAACGCTTGGAGGACCACAGTCTGAAGGCCAGCCTGTAATGACTCCACAGCCATCCCAATAAAGATGGAGGCAGAGCCCTGCCCTGTCCGCCGTTAAAACACACACCCTGGATAAAGAAGCCATGTGAGGCCTCTTTGTGCAAACCGCTTTTTTTTTTCTTCCAGTTTCTAAGTGGGAGGGAGTGGGGGGTGCGGGGGGGGAGAGGAGGTGGGAAGGCAAGGTTTCTGCTCGCACGCCCATGGTAATCAATAGATCTATGGCGGGGTGGTGTGCGTTCAGGAATTGATCTTGCCGATATTGTGGAGAGGGGTTTTCAAATTTGAAATATTGCCGGTCTCTCTAGTTTATCAAGCAGGGGAGTGCGAGAAAAAATAATAAACAAGGGGAAATAAAGCACCCACACACACAACTGCTGCTGCTCTGCAAAAAACATACACACACACACTCTCTCACACACACACACGCACGCACGCACACACACACACACACACACCCCTCCTGTGACTTTACAAGCCTGTCCTCAGTTGGGCAGACAGCAGAGGGAGTTAACAAAGCTAATTAGGGGAGGCTGACATGTTAAAGTGAGCTGCGGCTCGGGAGCCAGCTCTATCACATATGTTTCTTTTGTGGCGGGTGAAGTGGCTCCTTTGTTTGTGAATTGATGGCGTTTCGCTTTGCCGTCCCTTTGGGGAGAGGCACTGACCTGCGGAGGCCTCGACAGCGAGAGGAGGCTCGCTCTGTCTCACCAACGCCTGCAGCTCCAGCTGTCCCTCTCGCTCTCCCCTCCCTTTCTCTTCTCCAAAATCGCCTCCCCTCTCTAACACACACACACATACACACACACACACACACTAACATATACCACGCAGAGGCCCAGCGAGATGGGCAACACCTGTAAAGTAGCGGGCACCCCCTCCGCCCAGGCACCCACAGGCATCCTGCCCACCTGCTACTGAGCTCTCTGGGCCTTGCAGCTTAAACGCTCATTTTGTGCCTCTCAGCACGGGACTTATTGATATAAATAGCTGTGCACAAAGTGCACACTCTGTTTTCTCTTGGTCCGGTGCAGTAGGTGTGTGTGTGTGATTATATTCAATGTGAGGCTCTTTCAGGGAGGGATGAAATATCACCAGCCCGGCCACAGGGTAAATGACAGTTTCAATTACCATCACACAAGGTAATTACTGGTGCAGATACATTTTACAGACTGATGGGAATAAAATGGACATCTTGGGTTTTTTTAAACAAGTATTAGAGGATTCTAAAATGATATTTGGGGGAAACATCTTGTAAATAAACTATGGTGTAAAGCTGTAATGAGAGAATATTTCAATTTTCTCCCCCCTTCCAAAATTCGCCCAGACAATCTCTTCTTATCAACACAACCTATTGGACATTGCCATGAGCCTAATAGATCCACATACGAGCCTACATCTACAGGACATGGGGTGGAGAGTAATTGAAATGGGGAATGTTTACTTACATCCTCCCTATGCTTGATCCATTATATTTCATTCTTAAGGTAAATTATATGAAAGTGCATTATATACATATATACTCTCTCTCTATATATATATATATATATACTGTGTATATATATATACATATATATTCTATATGTAAAATATAACATTACATTGGTGTTTCCGTAATGGTGCATGGATAAACTAATGTCTAGTTAGGAGGTCAAAGTTTACATAGCATTTAATGCTATTCCTCATTACCTTATACTGCAAAAGTATTTTGCTCTTAGAATAAAACTGCAACAGAGACGGAAAAGCCTGCCTCGGACCTTAAAACACACCGCTGCGCTGACCTTAAAGGAGTTAAACTATTTTATTGGCGTGTAAACAAAGCTTAGCAAAAAAAAAAAAAGTCCATCTCTTTCACTCACCTGAACCTATATGGCAACAGATTAATCTTCCCCCATTAAGATGACAACGCAATTTGCTGAGAAGTTGAGTGTAAATAAATACGCTGAGGAGAGAGATAATACATCAGGGCCGCTGGGTGGGGCCGCCATTACGGCAGGACATTTGTTTCCATCCACGCTGGAAACCGTTCAGAGGGGCCGCCAGCGCTTTCACGAGGTGAGAGCGAGGGATCCTGGCCCCGGCGAGGAGGAGAAGGAGCATTTGGACGCCTACACATTAACTTTCATCACAAAAAGTCATTTCGACCACGCGGAATGGAGCCCCTTTCCATTGGGCTCATAAAGGGAGGCCTGTAATACAGTGCCGTCCGTTTAGGGGATAACAGTAGTTCTGTCACCATTAGCTATTTACTGAAAGCCGCAACAACAAGAGCCCATCTGGTGACTTGCCTTTGTGTGTGTGTGTGTGTGTGTGTGTGTGTGTGTGTGTGTGTGTGTGTGTGTGTGTGTGTGTGTGTGTGTGTGTGTGTGTGTGTGTGTGTGTGTGTGTGTGTGTGTGTGAGTGTGCGTGTGCGTGTGTGTGTGTGTTTGAGGAATATAAAAAGCAAATATCAATAAGACTGCTGATTTCAACAACTCTCCTCTAAATATATAGCACATTATTAGTAGGGCTATATTCCTTAACATCCAGGCTCCCATTCCTCTCCATTGCAAAGCACTCGTAAAGAAAACAAAGCACTACAGTGAAGTGCCTGCATTGATTTTGCCGTAATTGATCTGATGGTTCCTTGTGATAATTGACAATTATCCGTGATTACCAGACAGAGGCTTAGAAACGGCACAGCAAAATGACCAGCATTATGGGGTGCTGTACAATAGATGAACAAAGGCGAATCAATACGTCTTAGACAACAGCTGAAAGATACAAAAAAAGGATGTCGCTGTACAACATATGGCTAAAGGCAGGTCCTTGCAAGTGTGTGTGCATGGGTCTGTGTATGTGTTGGGTTGGGGTGAGGGGGGTGGGGGTGGGGGTGGCGGTGGGGCAAAAACAATTATCACTACCTCATGACAGGGTGGGGAATAAAAGAGTAAAATGGCAACCATTTAGATTGGGACTATTCCAAAACACATCCTATAATGTGTGTCTATCTGTGTGTACATGATGCGTTTGTATCTGACCTCTGTTGATAGGTTCACTTGATTCTGCCAGACAGATGCAACTCATTGCAGCTTAATAAATATAGAGGCCCAGGGGATCTCGGCTAAATGGTTCTATTAACTTGGAAACATGTCAGCCAATATAAAAGCGGCCTGACCCTGGAAAAGGTCAACTGTGACAAGCATGTTTACTCAAGGAAACAACCAGAGGCTGGAAGGTCCCGTTTTATATGGCCGCTTCAAAAGGCAAGAGGCCGGGGTGCCGGATGGTTTGGGATTATGGGGACTGGAGTCTTTGTTCCCACCGTGTCCAGCTTGGGCGTTATCACCCGGTGCCTCCTCTCAGGAAGCACTCAAAGCCTTGTTGTTGCTATCAAAGGCTGAGGTGGGAAGTTCAGCATTTCATGGTTTTAAAGCACACAAAGCCAGGCAGAGCCCCTCTGCTTAAGAGCGTGCCTTTTCTTTTTTTTATACGAGCGGCGCTTAAACACTGGGACATTTAATCATACGGCACAATGTGCATATGCTGTCTATATGTTTATAAGGCTATTTATATGCGTGCACTCTCTGAACATGGGCAGTGTAGTCATATTCTGAGAGGGAGGGGGAGGGGAGGGGGTGGGGGAGAGAGTTAGTGAGAGTGAGTGGGATTGAGCAGGCGTGCACGCAGGAGAAGGGGATGATGGAGGAAAGAGAGAGAGAGAGAGAGAGAGAGAGAGAGAGAGAGAGACGGAGATGGGCAGACAGAGAGACAGAGGTAAGAGGAGATAGAGACAATGAGAGAGACAGAGGCAGGGCAGTGGGGGGTGTCAGGCAGCCAGTCACCTTCTCTCTCTGACATGACTGGTGACTGGAGGAGTCGGCCACAGAGCCACTGACTGTCCACTTCATCTTTGAGGCTTTGGAGAGAAACGCCACTGACAACCTGCAACTCCGCAGCCACACTGAACTCTCTCTCTCTCACTGCCAGACAGAGGAGGGGGGGGGGGGGGGGAAGAGGGCCTGAAGTCCTTTTTCTATCCCACATCAGCCAACGTCTTATGTTTAATCAGCTGATCAAAACATGCCCCTGCTAGGAATTTGCTTGCATGGTGGGCATATTAGGGATGCAGTCACAGCGTTAACTAGCATTAATGAACTGTTTGCTTATGCAGTAATAATTAACTTCCATTACATTACTTTGTGTGATTACTTTCTTAATTGCCTGAATTATGCATCAATTTAATATCTAATAACCAGTCTCAGACATTAGACACTGTTCAGAAACAAATTGCAGCTGGTTTCCTGGCTTTAATTAAACACACTAGAATAAATGAAACGTTGTAGGATGGATGTCTTGCAGTGATTTCCTGGGTGCTTAAATATGCTATTTATTATAAAAGCACATAAAACTCAACTTTCTCCTCAGGAAGGCAAACCACAAGATGCCAATTACAGCATGTAAGTTGCCTTACCATTACTTTTTTTTTTACAATTTAGATTAATACGTGTATTGAAGAGGGATTACATTTCGCATTATGCAAATATGCTGCCATGCTGCTGTTTTTACATTCCCATGTTCCAGGGTAGTTAATGGTGATTAATTTTTTTAATGCTTCAAACATAGCTTTCTATTTCCTCCAAGAACCAGCACTACCACTGGCAATCACGGTGTGAGAGAAATTACAAGCTCTGCTGATAAACAGGGGACACATGTAGACCTCGGCATGAAATCACACTAATAAATGTGGTTCAATAAAAATGGCTGCTCTAGCAACCTAATTCGAAATCTAAATGTCCAATTTATAAATAAACTAAATTGTATATACATATAAAGCATGTACTATACCGTATATAACTAGTCTCAGTATAAAAACACACGTGCATTTTATGGCTGCAGTCCATCTCTGACTGACATTTAAATAGAATAAGGGAAAAATATCAATTCTTCCCCATGGTTTATGTTAAAATGTCAATTCCCCTTTAAAACACAGTGACCTTGTGAATTTGTGTTACAGCAGTAAATTAATAACTGCGTCAGACCTGCGGCTCATTTTTCTCAATTATGCTGTGCTCAGTAAATAAGAAGACATATTTGATTTGAAATGTTAACTCCTTGTCTTAAATTGCAGGCGATTAATAGTCCGCTCTTACAACATTAAATCGTTATAAGCACTGACATGCACTTTTTTCCCCCTCTTGTATCTTAATTTTAGACCAATTCAAAAAGTGATACATTTACATTAAGAGGTAAATCAATAGCATTGTCTATATGTTGACATTCACAACCTCTTGGCTAGCAACCGCAAACCGCACAGAGAAGAGGCATTGAAGCCCACTTGACTGTTCCCTTTTTTAACAAAGAGGAAAGGAGGGAGGAATGGAAATGGATGCAGAAGCCAGCCATCAAAAGTCAGCCATGGCAGCGACCTGGAGCTACTTAACTGATCTAAACTCATGCAAATCCGCCTGACTGGTGTTGGGCCTGGCAGCATCATTAGTCTCGGCTTTTTAAATGATCTCCTGGGCTGGTAAGGGCTGGGAGCTGCTGGCAATGCAAGGTTAGACAGAAAATGATGGCAGCATGTGGATGCTTCACAGACCTCATGATAGTTTCCGTCTGTCATTATTTACGTCTGACTAGACGCGTCATGTCAGCTACCTAGAGAGGCACTTTTAATGTGAAGCAGAACCCCCCCCCCCTTTCCTCTCCCTTTCCCTTTGCTTTTGCACAAACAGAGCGGGATACCATTATTTCCCTGCTCCACTACACTTAGGTGATGCTCGCCCCCCATCCCTCAGAATCAAAGACAGTTCCTCTGCCTGATATTATACATGCTTGTGTTCTTACGGAAAGAGCTGACACAAAACAGGCCTTTCCACATACAAACTACATCTGCGAAAAGCCACGGCGCATTTCATTTTCATATTTTTTCTCAACTGCCAGAGGTGGCTTACCAGTCTCAAACGCTGGGTCCAGGGAGCCAGACAGTCCAGACATGTCAACGAAGCCCCCCAAAACAACCTCATCCCCCAAGATCTCAGACTTCCTGATGGACCTCAACATGCCTGTACACCACCACATGCTCATGTCCTGCATCTAGCTGGAAAAACATTTCCTCTGTTTGAATACATTCCAGCTGAAAAGATTCTTAAAAAGCAGTGCCAACATTTTAACCTCATACTTAGGCTATTTAAATTATCTCCTTTTATCTAGCTGGAACAAAGACAGACTAGCACCTATTTCGAGAGCAGGCACACACACTTTGCAACCCCTAAGCAGCAGCAGCTGATAATGTCCCAGTGTTTCGGAGGCCGTTGTGTCTCAGAGCATTGTGTGGGTGATCCGGCCCTGGACGAGCGTGCTCTAATGGGCCTGCTTAGCCCAATGATGACCCAATGAGCGCCGGCTATGGGGAGGAAGCGTCTGGTCCCCCGCTGCCTGCAGGGAGATGGTGTCTGACGGAGGTCACTACTGCAGTTGCCTCAAGGAGCCAGCACAGAACCACAGGAAGAGCACTCGCCAGCTTGCACAGTCGTCCCAGGGCGCTCCTGCTTTTTCCCAGATAGCTACTTTGTCTTTGTGCCGGCACAGTTAATTGTTTGTGAAATGTGAGTAATGACCATTACATTTGGTTAAAGGAGGTCCGAGACCATGGTTGGGTTGGGATTTGGAAAGAATGTCTTGTATTAGTTGCTCTCGCACAGCCATTTTAATCTGGCTTTTGTTTGTATATCTCAAAGCTGCGTGAGCAAATGTATCCCAAGCATAAGAGACACCACTGACCACTCTCTTGAGGTGGCAGTGAAACTAATGTAAGTTTGATGACCACAATACACTAAATACACCACAGAGGTTATAGAATTTAAAATCATTCTATTCAGAATGGATCTGCAGTAAGTGCTACAACATATAGCCACACACACAGGATATGAAATATGTCTGTACATCTTTGACAATGTAAGTTTTGTCAAATTTGGTTAAATAGAGAAAATTAGTGATTGGCTGAGAAGTTGTTGGACATGGCACCTAATTTCTTCCCATTTGGTTATGTCACCACGCGGTATGTATCTGTACAAAATGTATATAATGAAGAAAAGTGGACATTCTTCCCTAAAAATATAAAGCATATACAATCTTATAAGTGTTGCGGATAATTAAAAACTATGCCACACTACTTTCTCCATGTTGAATTTGGTAGAACAGTGACAAACAGCTTTGGGTTATATGGCTAGCTTTGTCCCTGTGGTTATTCCCGACCATGCAAAGAATAAGAAAGCAAAACAAAATAAGCTCATGTTTTTTTCTGGCCCTCTGTCACTTTACATATAGTGTGACAAACACTGACCTGGGTTATGTCCAACTAATGGACACTGCCATATTACTTTAGGTGCCGATGTGCAAACAAAACTGCATATTCTGAAGGGTAGGGGCCGATGGCGTATGAATTATGCATATTATGTTACCATACTCCCATACTATGATATACGGCAAAAAATGGAAAAGAAATTGGCCCAGGCCCAAGATATTGAAAAATATCCGACATGGTTCTTACCCACCACAGACACAAAATTGTATTTAGCTTGTTCTATCACAAGACAACCTACGTATATGAGTTTTGCCGGTTCTCTACCAGCTCTTCCGGGGGAAATCCGGGGGAAATCTAATGTAAACAAGTCGGGTATAATTGAAAAGAAAGCCTCTTGACTGCTTGCCCAAAGGCTTATCATTGAAGTGGATGGGAAGACGGTGGAGTGGTGCGAGAAAGAATTGAAAGAATTGTTTCATTGCTTTTCCTTTAGAAATCAAAGGCAGATAAATCAAATGGAGCAATTCTCTTTGGCTAAACTGGTAAAGGCTTTCGTGCAGGCGCCAGCACATGTCACAAACTATTATTTGCAATCATGCTGCCCTTATTAATCCAGAGTGCAAATGAATAAATTGTTACACGGAGTCACAAAGGAATTCATTGAGATGCAATTCACGACGATTGTATTATGTCGCTAACACTATGTGCAAGCTGAAGCTGTGCCCTTTCACATTTCATTCTGGCACTCTAATTCTTATTCACGTTGCTCTGAAACCTCTGAGCGGGAAGAGATTAAAATAACAACCATACATTACACTTCAGGTGCCTGACAGGCTAGGCCATCTAGAGTTAGTTGGAGGACATTACTTTAAAGCAATTAAAAAAAACTGTTAAAAAAATAGAAATGGCCATGGCAAAGAAATAAAATAATAGTGCTATGGCAAAGAAGTAAAACAATAAGGCTATGGCAAAGAAGTACAATTATATGGCTATGGCAAAGAAGTTAACACATAAAAACAGCAGACTTTGGTCAGTCATCAAACAAAGGCCTGGCTACTGTTGTTGTGACACTGGTCAGACAGACCACAGTGCTTCTGGCTGGAGAGGCAGGGCTATACACACACGCAGACTGCGGAGGAGGCAGCTGTATTTCCTCGGCCCTCATAATGGTCACCTGGCACTGAGTGGCCTTTGAGGCTTTAAACCTCCTCTCAGTCCTCCCGCAAAACAAACACAGAATTATGGCCGGGCTTTTAATAACATTTAGGAGGGCATCCCCCCACCTCTGAAGGGTAGGGTGGGAGCAGAGGGGCGGTGCAGGAGTGGGACAAATTAGGGTTGACAGAAGACACTTAAAGCAGGAAAATCACAGGTCCTCGGGGAGGGATGACCCACATGGGGCATTGTGCCTGAGCAAAGAACCCTCCAGATTTCACTGGAGGGGTAGGCGCCTTTTAACAGGGCGAGGGGAATGTCAACAGACCCTCTCAAATGAACCAATAAACCCTCTAAAGGGATGGGATTAAACAGCTGATATCCCACAATGCCAGTTTTTGGTCTGTAACATATCAGGCACAAAGACCTGAGATGTGAAATGCTCCTTCAACCTTAAGCTGTAAAGCATGTGGCTGGCTTTACCTGCTTATGTTTTGAGATTCCACTGAACAAGAAGATGGCAGCACTATTTTTCAGTGGCCTCCTCTGTCCAGTCTAAAGTGCTGGTTATGTTCCCTCCATCTCAGTGCACCATACCAGCCCTACCCCTCCAGAGTACTCATTCTGAATTATTACCAAGGTGGAAAATATGTGTTTGAGTTGATTGTTCCTGAACTCACCTTTTAACCTTTATGAGGGTCTCACAACTAACGTCCCATTTCTCTGTCTTGCCTCGACTATATTATCCATTTTTATTGTCCATCCGAACAGAGCTCTAAGGGTCATAAATTACCGGGAACAACCTGAAGCAGCAATTACAAGGCATCAGGGGCTCTAAATCTCTTATTAATTCTCGCTGTCTTTGAAAGAGAGCCCTCGGCACAATTTGTGAAGTGAAGTTAAAGAGACTAATCTGACCTCAGCTCAGCTTCTAGAGAGCAAGAGCCTGTCACCAGCACCGTCTGCCATTGGAACAAGAATGCTTAAGGGGACATCATGTCACATTTGTAGCATAATCCTAACGCCGTTACAACAGACCACATATGAAGAATCATGCAGAGACCTGAAGCTATCCAGTGGAAGATAATGCAAAAGAGATGTTATCCCAAAACTGACACAAAGTAATGGTCCGGCTTTTAACCTACCCTGTTAGAGATTCTGGATACAGCACACATTTGGCTTCCTACCCAATTCATAAGGCCCTTTGTGTGTGTGTGTGTGTGTGTGTGTGTGTGTGTGTGTGTGTGTGTGTGTGTGTGTGTGTGTGTGTGTGTGTGTGTGTGTGTGTGTGTGTGTGTGTGTGTGTGTGTGTGAGGGTGTGTGTATGCATGTGCGCGCGTGTGTGTTTGTGCGTGCATAGTTCTTTGTATACGTCCTGAAATTTGAGAAGACCATCATATATATATAGCCCACATTAGGCTTAGCGGAAGGCCTTGACGGAGACCTACAGAATGTTGCTGACCCACCACGGTGAACACTCATCACCCCACCGCATTCCAGCACAGCTTTGAGTGGTGGAGACATGTGTGGATGGGGGTGTAATGGAGAAAATTAAGTGGTTTAACAACACGCTGGCCTATATTATGGTAAAGACCCACATGGTGTGCCATCCCACAGTCAATAAGATACAAAGCAAGTAGATGAAATATTGATGAAATATTGTGTGCATACACATGACTCCATTTCATTAGCTTAGATCTATTTATTGTATTACTATGCAGCATTTTGTAAAGACTTTCTTAGCATTGATTTTGCAGTTTATATGTTTATTGCAATGAGGGCCCACTTAACTTGCTCTAATAAAGCAGTGCAGATATTTCCCTGGGAAAGCAGTTCCATGACACAAAACTGATCAGTTGCAAAAGAGGATGTTTATTATGTCACTTAGCGATGATGATAGACCGGACTGTCTAAAACAATTAATGGAAAAATGCAGCACTTGGGAATTTACCAAATTAATGGTATTTTCTTTAAGTGATTCTGATTTCGTAAATGATCTGTGATTTTTTGCTATTAAAGCAACTTACTGCTATCATTAGGGCTTAATTCAGTGGGTAATATCCACGCTGCAGAAGTTCCTGTCATGCACTAAGAACGTGTAAACACACCGGCCTGTACGTGTCATAAATTAAGTATTAGCTCTCTCCTCTTCTGAACTGTGTGTGTGTGTGTGTGTGTGTGTGTGTGTGTGTGTGTGTGTGTGTGTGTGTGTGTGTGTGTGTGTGTGTGTGTGTGTGTGTGTGTGTGTGTGTGTGTGTGTGTGTGTGAGTGTGTGCTCTCTCCTCTGCTGAACTCTGGCGCTGAACAAAATCACATTTATGAGCTGTGACTACCAGACTTTACAGCTTGTGTTATGACCTTGACTACATGTTGATTCAAATGCAAACAGAGTTATTTACATTCCCAACCCATTACTTTGTGGCTCGACACTGTAGTTAGAGAAAATATCGTAAAAGGGATAATGGACACGAGAAGGAAAAAATAATCGTCCATTGTCACGCAAGGTTTACAGCAAATGTCCTCAGCTGAATTATGGATTCACTCTTCTTTAGATAAAGTTAAAAGTTTGCGGGGAGGTTTACTCCAATAATTCTTTCATGCGACTCTAACAAGATAAAAGCAGTTGAGATATTATAGAACCCTTCCCACTTCAACATTTATTTTCATAGGAGTGTTGGTTTTGAGAATCAATTTTCCCTCTAGTCACACTCCCATGCTCCCAGTGACAAGCCATTGGACACAAAGCAAGTCCAGTCATCTGAAATCTGTGACTAATTTATTATTGAGAACGTGAGGGTAAAACATTGAGGCATTTCCCTTTAATCACATCTCTTAGGAATGCATGCAGAGGTCCAATACCCTGATGTGTTTCCTCTTAAAAAGGAAGAAAAATAAGATTGTCTGGCCCGGGCACACTGGCTAGGCTTCTCCCCCTAATTCAAGAGGAACCAGGGGACTCTGCTGAAAGCTAAGAGTCATTTGCATCCGTGAAAAGTTCATTTCTCTTCATCTATTAACTCTGAATAAAACTACCATCATTTACGTATTTGTTCATTTACAACTTCTCGGGCTCGTAAGTGGAACTTCTGAGTCTCGAATTTTGAGCTCACGGATGAATAATCACAGAGGGGGGAACTCAGACCTGGGACCACAAACGTATCCCTCACAGCATTGTAAATCAGGACCTCAAAGAGTATCATTTAGCCTGGAGCAAAGACTGCTTGTTTATCAGATGGTGCCTAGGATGGAGTCTGGGATGAAAACCTTCCCGTAAATCTGGCTAGCTTTTATGTGCTCATGGAGACACACTGGCAGTCTTGACTGAGTTCTGCTTACTTCATCTGGTAAGCAAGCCTTTCATGTCAAGGAGTGTCCACCCTATGATGACTTACACAAGCCAGAGCTTAATGGATTGCGGTTTATAGGACACTGACATTTAAGCAGGCTAACACTGTTTTGGTAAGGCTGTTCGGCGCTCTCACGGAACGGGGCAAACAAGAGAGCACGAGAGTGCTGTGATCATGAGCACTCACAGCCTAGCTACCCACAACAACACTCTCAGCACAGAGGTATTCAGTATCCCCCCTTCACTCTATGCAGTGCGTGGGAACAACAGGCTAAAAATCGGAGCACAAAGTTTGTTTTCTTACAGGTGTCTTTGGCTCTCCTCCATGCTGTTTATTTGTCCTCTGATGTATTGCTCGGAGAGTGACAAAGCGAAACCCCAGGTGATGCATCAAACTCACAGTGACTGATTCTGATATCTCAATAAGCACCTGGCTGGCATGTTACACGTCACACCTGCACTTCTAGAGTCTTCCGTGGCCTCACTGGGGGCCCGGTGCACCTGCCTCACATGTTCCCGTGTTTCCAGTGGGGATTGTACTGTTATGCATGCATAAACTACTTTACATATGCTTTTTTTCATGTCTGTTTGTTTGCTGAGGAGAAGAATGGTTCTTACACAACACCGTGCTGTTTATGGCTAGTCGAGCTCGGAATACCAGGCATTTGTATGAGAAATGCACAGGCTCACATTGACAGGATTTTAATACAAATGAACTGAAATAAGTAACAAAATTGAATTCCACCTTAGGTTATTGGGGAAGACAGGGAAAAAAAGACTAAAAGATTAAGGGCACATTTAACTACAAAGAAAATCTCAATGTGTGATGAAATGCACAATAGTAGTTAGGAATGGCTGCGATGATTGAGTTCCTATCAACCATAGGGATGTGCCACAATGGAAGCAGTCAGTCTGTGAAATCTAATCTAATTCCAGCCACCGACTTTACTTGCACAACTCTGAGTGACAAATGTAATGGACAACTAGAAACGGTAATGTTGGGCATGTAATGCTTCTGGGATGTAATAGGCAAACTAAATAGAAAACACATTGCATATAAAACACGTTGTAATGTTCAGAGCCCACACCAAATCATAAATACTGTGCACTATTCAGCCATTCTGATAGCAAGAAGCACTTCGCTTACACAATCTATTAAGAAATCTAGAAGCTTCATTCATTCATTCATTCATTCATTCATTCATACAGACACAAACACACCCACACACACACATACATACACACACATACATACATACACAGTGTACAAATACACAATATTGTGCAGTGTGGTACACTGAGCTTTCCTGTCTGGTTCTGCTCTGTATTAGCATGTGTCTAAACAGCACATGTCACCATGTTGAGGTGATCAGTGCTCTAACACAAAATGAGCTCTTTAAATGGATTTCCACCTGGAGCATTAAACAATTATAACCCAGAACGTAATCAATGTGGATGTGTCACATTGGGTCATGTTTCCTTTGGGGGAACCTATATATGGTCATGGATCTGAAATGGTGATACATATGAAACACTGCAAAGTAGCCACTTTAGATCCAGCTAGATTCTGCTCTGAAACTATGAGGGCCGGTATATGAGAGACAAAAATCATCATATAACAGTGCACCACCAGATCTTGGTACATTAAAGTGTTTAAATTCAATGAGCATATTTCATTTGGCAAGGGAATACCAAGGGGAGAGTTGTGCTGATCAATAATATTGTATACTCTCTACTCTATCAATTTAGTATCTTCTCAGGGCCCATTACCGAGTTTGCTGAATTGGGTTCAATTAAAATATGTACCCAAAGGTGTTTATTAATTTTACACAATGACAAGCATCTCTGCAATCCATTATAGCAGTTCCATGCGGAAAAGGACCTTATTTAAGTATATGTAAATACGGCATTTCTCCACAATCACACACAGCATTCAAAGCCATTTGTAATCAATTATTTTGAAAGAGATTCATATCTCTGAGACCATTTTTCGTGATAATTCATAAAATTAGATAAAAGTCCAAGAAGTTTCTCAGCCGACAATGTCTGGATACCCTCCTTCTGTAAATCTGGCTGCTTTGCTAATTAGTTAAATTCACAAGTAATTTCCTTGCACTCAACAATTATGCAAATGCTCCTTCGTGTGTGATGAAGCTCAAAACAAAACCATGCTCTGTGACTTTGATCCAAAGCAGGTGTTTCATACTTGAACAAATCATTATTCAGCTGATGAGGTGTCGTACTGTAGTCAGTGTAAGCCACACAAGTGAAATGCCACCGTGCTACAGCATTAAGGGAGAGGAAATCGTGCCACTTCCACAACAAAACATGCCTTTATTAACCTACCCGCACTTAATTGCACAGAGCTTCAATTTTCCATCATGCCAGTCAGCAAATGCAAGTAATGTCAATATCTGGACTATAGGTTACTGCGTCAGTTCCTCTCTGGCAGTTTCATTATGCCTAGTTTGTGTTTGACACAACCCCCCATTGATTGTTGGGTGGGAGAAAAAGAGTCCAGAGCAAACGACGTTCAGAGGTCACTTTAGGGAGTGCTTTCTCCCCGTGTCCCTTTCTGCAGGCTGCGCGCTGCAGAACAGGGGCATAACCTCTGTGTACGGTAGTGGGGGGGGGCAGCAGTCTGATAACCCAGAGTGTCCTAATTATGGTATTCATGAAAAGATGAAATTGAGCGCCGCGTAAATCTGTAGCTTCGGGCGAAAATCAACAACTCGGCATTACACAGTGACCCCCGCGTGTCTGAAGGATATGGCAGGCATGCTGAAACTTTTGCAGTTGTTGTTTTTTTTCCCCCTCTCCCTCACCA
The DNA here is from genome assembly GCF_963457725.1 of Sprattus sprattus. Taxonomy (NCBI): domain Eukaryota; kingdom Metazoa; phylum Chordata; class Actinopteri; order Clupeiformes; family Clupeidae; genus Sprattus; species Sprattus sprattus. The sequence continues at coordinate 12,092,988 of NC_137924.1, forward strand.
CAGTGAGGGAATGAAGTGCATCGATTGCTTGTGATTATTAACTAGACTGGGATAAGCCCTCTCCTTATTATGCAGATTACTGAGGCTCCCCGCTCCAGCATATTGTACAGATGCAAGGGAGCAGCTGCTCTTACAGATGGCGGGTACACGGATCTATCATTATGCCTCCATTGTCTCCACTCCGATTGTTTGGGGGACAAGAGAACTGCATCAAAGAGAACCCGACTGCAATGAATTAAGAGAGAGAGACAGAAGAAGCATCCCGCAAATTTATACACCCGAGGCCCCGGAATGGAGTTAAGCGGAACCCGCGCACTATTTCATATATACAACCATGGTGTCGCCAGTCATGTATACTGCACAGGAAATCTGTTTGACGCAGCAATGTGCGACAAACATATGTTGTTTTTTTAACGGCTTTAAAACTCGGGGAGGGAAGCGAGGGGAAAGGGGGGAAAAAAAAGCTGAATTCACAATGAGGGGGAATGTTAAACTGTCCTCTCGAAAAAGGAAATATTTAACCTTGTTTAAACCATGATGAAAACGAAACACTTTCTCACTGCCACACATTGATTTAGCCCCATCGCTGAATATTCATTTGGATCCTGACGGGTTATGGCTGGGAGGTATTCTGCACTACTTGTGTGCTTTGCAGGATTAGGCTGATCTGTCAGGGCTCTCCTTAATTATGGTTCATTAACGGTGCACACTGCTCGCCGTGATCCAGATTTCAAAGCATACATTGGCTCCCAGGGTATCACAGCGCCCTACCTTACTCGCCTATCACTCCAGACAAAAAAAAAAAAAGCATATGCAAGGCTTCAAGGGCCTTGCTGTGTCAAAACATTTCAAGCCCTGGGCACAGTATGGGTGGATATGCAGATATACGTTGTCAGATTTGCCCTCAAAAGGAACCTGGGGTTGTCCGTTTGACTCCCAACGCCTCCTGCTGAGCATAGCTGAGATCAGGACACTACAACCAGAGGTACCTCTCTAGCCCTGATCAAACATGACATACCACTAGTGGGAATTACATGCTGATTGCTGAATAGAGGTCACATTCACCGCTAAGTCACAGTCACAGCTTAAGCAAATGCTGCACTTAAAAAGGCCAACGCTGGCCTTAGCCATCAGACAGACACTGCGACCGACACGGCGTACTGTCTATATTCTTCAAATTGTTCCTCGTGCTCGAGATGTAACACGATGACAATAACGTGTATTTGGCTTGTTTTATATTCTTAAGAGCACAGGAGCAAATGGCTCGGTCACGGGAGAAGTCAAAGGTGCGCCGAGATCTCCCAGCAGGAGGGGCTGTTACGAGTAGACGCAATAAGAGAGCAAAGTCCATATCTCTCACATCTGTAGTAATACCTGAAGCCTGGCCAGGGACTCCTCAGTGGTTCACCTTTGCCTCTGCGCATGGTTTGCTCTTCATGTTCCAGGCGTCCATCCTTAAGCAAGAAATAATATGAATCAAACTACATCCATCCTCACAAACACACTACAAAATTCTCGCATTATTTAATATTGTGTTTTCACTGAATAAATATATATGGCTAAGACACACAACGTCTACATATCTGAAGAAAAAAAAAACAACACTTCAAATGATCTCTCAAGAAGCTACTACGGAAGAAACAGTGAATGTTAACATGAAAAATATTATGCTCCATTAATACAACAAAATCATTTTACCAACAACATGGAGAGACGCTGTGGACAGGAGGAGAATCCTAAAGGTACAGAGATGTATGGAATTTGGCTTAAACTCATTTCAATTTCATTGCAGGAATCCAACCTTTCTAAAGCTTACTGCCAAAGTAAATAAAACTCCTCCTGACATCTACTCTGTGCTCACAGCAAGATTTCCCACGCCCCAAAAAAACAAGTTCATAAGTTGTAGGCTGCTGTTAGTAACCTTTTCAACAGCATCTCTGTCACAACAGAAAATGCTGTTTTTCACCAAAAGCGTGGAAACTGAAAGGTTTTTGTTTCCTAGCTGCCATAGTAACGCTGAAGGTAAAAAAGGTTTTCTAATGTGGATTTGAGGCCCAATTTTAAACTGATGAGATATATGTAACACTAATAACTCTGTCTGATCTATGGTTATGATTGGATCGTTCCCTCATACTTAACCAAAGCAGGTTTTGTGATTGTAGTTGTAGCTCTACTAGCGAATGCGAACCCAAGCTCGGCAAAAAGCATGCTCTTGCCCTGAGAAGGTCTGAGAGATAATCAGATGTTAATTTATATCAGACCCCCTGTCAAAAAGTAGCCTACATTTGCATTGTGATATTATGGAACAAATTTCTGTACAGAAATATATAGCTCCAAAATAAGATGCCTAGATGTTTCCTTGACCGAGATTAGATCTGAAATAAAAGCCAACATTTTGCACTTTAAACACTGCTGTTTAAATATACAATGTGTATTGTACTACTTTGTAGTAAAACCATTTAAACAAAAAAATACTGCATTGTTTAGATCTGAGGAGACGGTTGAAAATATCTCAGCTCTTTACAGCCACCCAACCTTTCGGAGAGAGGATCCATATTAAACACAGATTTCCCACATCTGGGGCCAGGCTTTGGGCTTGCCTAAGCTGGTCCATAGGGAGTGACCGCTCCTAGAGGACTGTGACAGGAACACCGCTTGTCATATGCTCTAATTTGGTCAATAGGGTTACAAAGACACCATGGAACAATAGATTAAGGGGACAATAAAGAATCAAGTCATTGTGATTTTGCTGTAGAAAAGGAAAGCAATGATCTTCTTTGTTGCAGAGGTTATGAAAATGGAAAAATTAGTACTATGTAGTTTTTACACACCTACTTCTCTATTTTGCTATGACCTTTTGAAATTTCTGTTTTGTAATTTTGTGAATAACAATAGTATTTTAATACAATACAAAATTGAATTACTTCAATTTAGTTATTATTAAATATTTAACATTATTGGAAAAACTGTGTGCATTGTGCATGCTATAGCAAAAACAAACAACAGTATTGTGAGAGCTTCCAATCGTCAGTGTTTTTATTCTCCTTTAACACACTTCTCTAATCTTTAAACACACCACATCCTTCCTTTTTTTTCCTCTGCTGTATTTTTAACTGCTTGTCCCGCTAAAGTGGCAAGTGTCAGCTGAAAGTTGAAAGAGTGGCTTGTGCAGCACAAAGCCCTTCCCAGACGTGCTCTTTAAGTCATCTGCTGTTAAGGCCAGGGTCCACAGGAGGCCACCCTTGATTGGGAAGCCCAGAGGGAGGAGATCCACCAGTCACTGGGGCATTGTTAGCGCCTTCAAAATGGCCTGAGAAGAATGGCTGATTATGCAACTACATCCAATGGTACTAGCAGGAGTTGTATTTGAATTTCTAACATAACAGATGTTTGCTGGGGCACCTCCATGGAGTGTGCATACACAGTTATGCTAATTTGCCAGTGTTTCCCTTCAAGTTAGCTTGGCGTCATTAGCGCACCGCTAGGCTGGATCCTTCTGTCAAACTAATAATTGGCCATTATTGATATTAATTAACATTTTTTGCACCCCATCTCCTTTCCTTGACCTGGTATCTGTTGGTAAATCTAGTTACTGCGTCCCATTAAGGCTCTGAAAGCCAAGAGACCCTACTGTAGTCACGAGCCATTTATCAGAAAAGAACACAAGGCCAATTAGCCATGGGGGCAGACAGTTGTCTTGATTCGCCACTGACTACTTCTTGATCACCATTATAAATTGCTAATAGGGCAGCAACTGCATAGCAGGGAGTCTATGGGGGGTTGATGCTCTCTCTGTGTCAAGTGACAGGTCTAAGAGGCCAGTGATGGCCGGCTTGATGAGCTGCACCCATCAGTTGGTATTTATTACACTGGCTCATGGTGTCACAGACGATCCTTTCTTGGTGCAAGTCAATCAAATTAAGTAGACCCACAGATTTTGCCCCTTTTATCCAAAAAAGTGGCCTGAGTGGGTATTTTTTCTATTCATTCTCAAAACCACATGACACTCTCCTATTACTTTCCAATAAGGGCTAACGCTTACGGTTTTTATGGCCACAGATCAAGAGATCATAATAGGAGCATATTGACAGATATTTTCCTTGCAATACTCCAAGGGACTGGACGTAGCAGGAAAATATATCAAAAGCCTATCATCAGTGCTCGGATCTTCTGTGTAAAATCAATAGTGAGCCATAGATGGCTTGAGTTTTCACAGCTCCCTCCGTCATTTAAAATGACTGCAGCACATAGAGCTAGTCCTCAGGAGACTTCGTAACTTAGCAACCATGCAGTTTCCACCGATTAAGTACAACATCCAGTAATGCCATTGCAGTCACTTGCCTTGTGTTTCAAATATCGACGTGAACAAATCTAACATTACATCGCATGAAGTTTAATGTACACTTCTTAGTAGTTAAATTCGGACATTCCCCACGCATAAGGTTATTGAGAAGGACAGTGCAGGAAAGCTAGATGATGCGCGAGCGTGGGCCTGCATGTCCTCCTTGTAGTAGGCATGGCGGGGAAATACAGACACTTAAATAACCATCATTCAATACACACAGCCAACTTTTGTGTTCACTTCACACATTCGTTTGTTTGTATTAAGTCAGCTTTGTCACTATGGGATGGTTCTTCCTTGTTGAACTAGGGATTAGAGTAGCAGTAACAAGTGATCCATTTTATAAACTGTAACGTAATAACACTGGATAAAATACTAATGTATCTTTTGACAATGCTCACCTTCGACATGGCATTTCATCAAAAGATGGTTGTTGTACAGGCTGTATCTTTACATTTCAACTTACCGGGTGTTTGGTTGTTGTTTACAGTGAAGCCATTTTGTCTGGCATAACTCTCCGATGTGCAGCTGTGAACAAACACGGTCACGCAGGTTTCTGTGAATGTATAATACGCTCTATTTTCATACGATGTAGTCCTTGCTTCCCCGGATATATCTCCTAGTGAAGGCTCTCCCCTGAGTATTTCTCTCAGAGCCCAATTACAAGTTTCATCATCAATCATAAGCATTATTTATTCAGTGAAATGAATTTCTAATTAATAACTGATGAGCATTATGGCCTTGAAGACTGTAAAGCTATTAATTATAACTGGCCATGGGGAATATGTCTGCAAAGGACTACCTGGGAAATATGCACAGCCATGAGTACAGCAGCAGTTCAATAATCAGGTCTTCAGTGAGTGTAGTGTTTAGTCTGAAGCTGTTTAATGATTATTGTCATGATTACATTCATGAGTGGCATGTACTTCAAAGTTTTCAGAGCAGCTACAATTACATTTACCTAATGTATCTTTAGAAAAGTCACCACCCATTCTCAGACCCTGCACCATATGCACAGGTTGGGGACACCCATGGTTATTTTTTTCTCCCAGAGAATAGCTTTCCTGAGGCTGCTACATCAGATCTCAAGGCCATCTCCAATAGACTTTAGACATAGGCATTTTACTGGGCCCCGGTTACCTGAAATTTGTCCTTGTAGATAACAGATCGTATAAAGAGTGAAATGACCACAACATGGGCTATTGTATAGTGGTTCCACACCATCAACCCGCCACTGGCCCAGGGCACCAGCCCATGTCTGTATGAGTATTAATGATGGTTTTGGAACAATGTTATGACAGCAGAACATTGTTGTCCCTTTTAAAAAATGATCCTATACAACAAATGGGACAGTGTTTTCTGGCTTCTAAAAAGCAGTAGAATAGTGCTCAAAAGCTTATGATAGTTGTTATTTACTATTTATTGATAATTGACATGTAAGATTCAAAACAGAAACAAAGGAAAATACCTACTAGAACTCAATTCAGGTAACTAACATAACCATACATATATTGTTATTCACACAGAACACTTAATAAGTAAAATTAATTTGTCAAGGAATCCAAAATGGTACCTCTGGGCTGCAAAGAACTCCGTTGAGTTCCTTCCAGTCGCCCTTTCAGTTTGTGTCTTGATCACTGCTGGGTTGCAAATGATGTTGTTCTGCTGTTCTGTGCAGAAAATTGATGGATATGTCCAAGAATTAGCCTTAGATTTTACAGAATGCTTATCTACTCGGAATATTAAGGTGAATATGTAGATGGGAAGCCTAATTGAGAAGAGTAATCGATACACTTATATCCCCGTCTTGTGTTAAGCCCTGTGTTGAAAGTGCTTCCAGCAGAGCCATTCCTTTTCTTTGGCAATGATGGATTTCACTCAAGCTTTAACCTTAGGTCAGCAGGTACTGTGCACAAATTAATAAAGATTATTGTTGTGTTTCCATTCAGAGACGCCATCAAAATGGTGTCACAAGAAAGAGACAAAGGGTGTCAAACTTTTGATGAAGAACCATGAAAAGCTCTAATTCTTTCATTTAGACAATGAAAATCACTGAAGCAGGTCTTTAATTTGCACAGTGTTACAATTCAGCACAATTTTTGCACATTTGTGGCAGTTTTGCATATCTTCATCTCGCAAAATCTATCTCCAACAAACAGAGATGGATTGAGTCATGCATGGCTGTTTAAGCCATCCAGAGTAAATGTAATAAATGTACATGACTATAATGCTGAATTGCAGCTCAGTGTCTTAATCTCCGAGGCTGCCTCCTTCGTTTGGGACAGCATAGTCTGCCAAGCCTGGGATCCACCAGCAGGTGTGGTGGAGGATTTTATTCAAACTGTTGTTTTTCATTTCCACCGTCTTTACACACATTTTCTGAATGGTTTTAAACTTACATGATATGTTAGCCTACTAACACCATAGGGGTTGAGAGCTGTAATTCAGTTGCTTTTGAACAGTACACAGAATGTTGAAACGTCTTTAATTTTGTGTGGAACTATTGAGGAACACTGAAGGACCAGTGTACCAGTTCTGTGTCCTTTCATGTTTGTTTTGTAGACCGTTCCTGTGGGTTACATTAAACACATGCATATGAAGAAAATGAACCACAATCAATCAAAATAAATGAATTATCGGAAAGTCCAGTGTTACTTGAACAGTAACTTACTGAGTGTTACTTACTTGAATCACTTGAAAGGTGCCAGACCTTGTCAAGACATTGGGTTGCCTGATTTCAGGTGCATCATAATTCTAAATGTCATAGTGTGGATCATGTTGTTGGTGTTTAGTTTGGGGTGTGTACAGGACTTTTCCATGTGTAGAAAACAAAACAAATAAAAGAGCTTTGAAGACATGGAGAATCACTTGAAATGTATGACCACGTCTTCTACACAGAGAAGGTTAAATAAAGGCTGGTGCGAGAAGAAGAGCCAAACCAAAAGACACAACTATCCTTCACAATTTGTGATGCAAATATACTCACATTCACACACATTGAGAGTGATCTTATTTTTTATTTCCATGTGGTAAAAGGTATTGTGATTGATATGTGGATTTGCTCCTCCTTTTTTCCCTATCCATTTAAGTGAAATAATGTATGGAAGCAATCTAGTAACAGACATTTTGGAAAATCTATTTGAAATCATTTCAGCTGAAGCCCTGGCAGTTTGTCTTCTAAGGGAAGAGGAGCAAAGGATAATTGTCTGCAGTCTAGTAAAACACAGTATAACTGCCATCACACTTGAGTGAGCTTATAGCCAGGCAGTCCCAGGGCCTCTAGAAGATAGAGCAGTTAATGTTCCCTTTTATTTTAGAGGATATGTCACTTGTATCACAGATTTATACCATGATACAGCAATTTCGTCCAAACAGATGGATAATGGTGTCAATGGGAAAAAAAGCCATGTTTTTATTGGGTTTACCGCAGATTGTTTAGATAGGGGCTCATGTCCAAGAGCCCTGCTAGCTCTTTTTCCTCTTAATCCCCCTAATCTCTGTGGTATTAGATTTGATCATTTTTGTTTGAAGGAGGAAAATGTGCCAGTAATGACTTCCTAATAGCAGACGCAGGGGACACAAATCCAGGGCCCTGTTTCTGCAGCGCTTCCATAAGCACCACTGATTTATAGAGGTCTTTATGACAGAAAGGAAAATGATGTGCTGCAGGTATAAATCAGGTGAGGAGGAGGAAATTGAACTTAGATATCATCTTGTCAGATGCTTAATGCTCTTCCTCCTGTCACATTCGATAGGGCCAATTTGGAGAATCCTGCAGAGGTAAAAAGAAGACAATTAACAATGACAGTGTGGTAATAGATGAAGCCATAAAGAGAACCTGCTGCCAGCAGGATGTGTTGTATGATTTCCACATGAGGTAGTGCCAGGGGCGGGTGTAAGTCCAGGCCAACCTTCACCATGTCGGGCCAGCACAGCAATGATGCAGGCTTTGAGTGTCCATGTATGATGTTTATGTTCTGGTGAAGGGTCGCTAAGGGAAGCAATCTCATCCTCAGGCCAGATGGCATTGATGGCTGCTGAACTGTGTGATGTCAGCACAATGTAATTATCATAATTATCGAGCACTTGTAGGAATGGGCTCGGTTTCGTAAATCATTTTGGTGTCCCATTGATTTCTAATACAGTATTTTTAGACATCATTCCAAACTCAGTCAATGTGTTGAGGATCACTCTATAGATATACAATAAACAGCTAAACCATTTTAAAAAGGTCAGATGTTAATAAAATGTTGCCCATGAAAGGGGCAACAGCCACCCCTTTCTAATGAGGTGTGTTCAATGTCATTCAAGCTAAACTGAAAAAATATGGATGTAAAGGCTCTTTATAGACTAACAGATGGCTATAAATGTGAAGGTGTTTGCCCATAACAGCGACTCGCTGCTGATTGGTGTGAGATCGACAAATCTGAAATTTTGTGAACAACAAATGCATTAAAATATAATTTCTAGACATTTAGCAATTTAGCTTGATGTTAGCAATGCCTGTAAGGACAAAATCATACAGCAAACTATGATTAACACTAAGAATAATGTCAAAATCATCTGTGCTTTTGCCATTAGCCAGATGGTATGATAAACAGTGAAACTATTGGATAGCCAAGAACTACAGCCTGTGCTGCTCAAATGTAATGTGCTCAACATTCGAGTGCATCCACGTAGAAGTGACAAATCAGGTTGTTGCTCTAATAGTGGCTCGCTAACAAGCATCACCATTGGGCATCATTGGGTTGCACTGGATTGGAGAGGTGTGGACATCAGACCTCTCCAGGTTTAAGACCAGCAGAGAAACAACAACACATCACAATGTTATCTCAAGTCAGATGAGACATATTCACAATCAGATGGTCAAAGGTTGCTTACATAGGACAATCCACAGGCAAACAGTAGCTTTGCCGTATCAGGTCTGGTGTGTGCTTCCAACAAGAGGATGGACCATGACATATTTTGTAAATCTGACCCAATCAACCAAACTCTGTGAATCCTGTGGTTATCCATTCTGATGGTCTGCTGACTACACCTTCAGTGTTGTTCAGTGCACCTGTCATGTTTCTTGATGACCCAATGTCATGAACAGTCCAGAAACTGATGTGATGGAAATCCTCCTCCCTCCACGCGTTTTGTAGTTTCAAATGGTAATTTAGTACAAATCAACACAATTCTGGCACCTTATGACCTTTCCTAAAATGAATACATGCCAGTCAACTTTTATCTTGTGACATTTAGAGTCCAAGCAGCCAGAAGCTAATAGCCAGAAATCAAGTGTACAGAACAATTTCCTCATTTAAACCATCAATGCAAGCTCCTGTATAATTCTTTAATTCGATTTTAATGGCCCTCCGAAGAAGATAGGGCAAGTATTACGCTATGATGACTTGGATAATGATGCTGTTGTCAACATCCCATGGTGAACTTTAATACCCTGAGCGTGTTAATTGCTTTTGTGACACTTGTCTCATTATTTTTTTCCTATTATTTCACACATCCTCTTGGATGAAATTGCTAGTTCATTGCCAAATTATAATGTTAAAACGATCCATTTGCAGAGTGACGGGTAGCGCTTTCAACCTGTATTGTGTGGCAAGGGTTCCTGTTTTGCTCTGTAGTGGGGTAGAGGGAGACAATTTTTGGTATTCAGTGCATAGATACTGTATAGAGATAACAATAACAGTCTTCTTTCTACCGCTTTTTTTCCTTGTTTTACAGATGAGGAGAATCTTGAAGTGCTCACCCCCAAAGGCAGCAAATGGAAAAGTGACATGGCGGGTGCACTTGTCTATTTTACTTATTCTGGGCCTCTGTTTCATATTCTGCCTCATATAGCTAGGTTATTTTTCCTCCAGGGTTCAGGAGGCCACGCTCTTTCATTTCGACAGAAAATTGTTTCCCAGGATTTCAATCTTTGGCTGTGAGATATGACAAAACACAATATCAAGAACACTTATGTTTCTTATCTGCCATTTTTGGAGGGTATAAATAAAAGATCAGTATAAATTTGAGTCAACTGAAACGGAATGTTCGTGTGAAAGATGAGCGTGAAAAGAACTCTGGACCTTGGGATGGCCCCGTTGTACACTTTGATTCCTGATTCAGAATTACCTCTGCACAGGGGCCGTCTCTGTCATTTGTCATCCTTGAAAATCAATTAGTGGCCCTCAGATAACACAGGGCTCATGTAATCTCTGCTGTTCGGACAAATAGGTCCATGCTGTCCAGCAAAAAATATCTATCCATTTTTCCTCTCATTGTCTAATGCATTACATATCTTTCGGGGTGGGTTACCTACAGCATTTACAATCCCAGCTGTGGAACAGTGGGGCGCACATCCATCCCTTGATGTTAAACCCTTATGATGAGAGCGCTGCTAAAAGGGGACACTGATTAATTACTGCTCAGATGCTACGCTAATATACATGTTTGAGTTAGATTGTTTTGATACAATATAACATCACATGAGGTTAACATCACCTCTGAGGAAGCATCTTTCAGAGGACACGAAAAGAGAAATCATTTTGCTTTTTTTCCTTTTAGTTTGATATATATTCCTTTTGACCGTTTGTAGGGTATATTACTCTTAACTGAACAGCCATCTTTAAAGCACAAAGGCAATTTTGAAAAAGAGGCAGATGGATTTTGTGGTATCGGTTACCAACAAGAAGTGGAAGATGCATTGTCTAGTATTTGTTTTCTAATCACTCCATCTGGTCCCTGAGTGAAATCTTCCATAAAGCAGCCTTTGCATTGTGAAGAAGAAAATCTTCTATCTTTGAAGGAGAAGATTGCATGGCTTTCAAATTGATGGCAATTCAAAACCCACAAAATGATTTTTACTGACAGTGCACTCTATGGTGTCAAATAAAATAAATGTCATTTCAGAAAATGATACAATGCAGACAGCAAGATGTGTGACTCTGGCATAAAGATGGAATGCTCAGTACGCCGACATGTCTCGTGAACAAGTCAGGATGCTGAGCCTGTACCTCAGTCAGACCCAAGCGGGTGATTCCCAAACACTTGATCTACATCATATTCGGCGCAATAAGGTTCAAATGTCCTATTGACGGCATTTCTCTACCCCTGCTCCGCAATAGCCAGAGGTCAAACTCTCCCAGCGTGTGTGTGAAATCAGGTGTTACTGTCCATGTGACATTGATGCATTGCTAAAGCACAAAGGGTCACGTCTCTGTAAACATATATTATCAAATCCCAAAGACAAATGTGTGATGTTGACCCCGCTGCCTGTCCACCGTGTGTGTGTGTGTGTGTGTGTGTGTGTGTGAAGGCAGAGGGAACCTGAGGAGGCAGAGGGCAATCCGAGCAGAGATGGCTCTCGTTGCAAATGAAGAGGGTCAAGCAATCAAGATTGGCTGGGCTGGCGTGTCAGCGCCATTATCTAACACTGTCTGAAATGATCAATGAGCTAAAATAAAATGATCACAAGCTAAAATAGGCTGGCTAATGAAAACAGACGGTGTTTTAGCGCGTTCTTTTCTACATCCCCAGTGACAGGGCAGATAGAATGGGGGCAGGGTGGCGGCGGGGCAATAAACTGGACCACTAACACCCCTAATACCCAATTTCAGCTTAAAAAAGGGACATGCTTGCTTTTCCCTGTGAGGGAGTGAAAAGGTCAGTTAACTTTTTTGTGTTTGTGTGCAGATGTATGACCCTTGGCCTGAGTTACAATATATACTTTAAATATGGTTTGTTAAATTAAAAGATCTTTAAATTCAGCTTAATTTTATGATGTGTCACTTTTATCTGGATCTTACTCTGTGTTTTGATGGTCACAAATCTTCTATCTGTTATCTACAGCATGACTCCAAAACAGCACAAGAGCTTTTTAAAAAATACTTTATTGACATATCTATGGCATTTACCTCTTCGTGAGCACATTGGCTACAGATTGAAAAAAATAACACACTTTACATATCTTCCTTTATCTTGTAAAATGCAACGTACAAAGGCACACTGGTTTAATATATTGCATTATGTTCAGCTTCCTTGGATGAAATAAATAGAAATTCCTATGACTGTACCAGAATTGTAAACATGTGGCTGGTGTCCGTTTTAAAACCAACTCAATACTTTTCTTGAAAGGCACTGTACCTTAGACCTAAATATTTGTATAAATATTATAAATATGTCATTACATCAGAAATTGTATTTTTTCATTATTGTATGAAAAATAGAACACAGATATACATTCAAACATGGTACAGATCAGTGTTAACATGGCAAGACATTTTTTTTTCTCAGTCATCAGCAAGTAAACTAACAAAAACAAACAAACAAAAAAAACTCACTTGTAGCTTAAACTGTGCTTATTCCTACTGGATGTGAACAAACATAAATCAGTCAATGTCTTGGGTTAACAAGTGCTCCTTTGCGGGAAAGAAGACAGAAGAAGGTGTAAAACAATGTGGAAGCTGAGGATTTGGCTACTTGAACTATTTCAAACAGACCTTTTATTGTAATTAACACCATCTGAAATATTACTGAATATTTACATACAAACAATCCCTTTTTCACACTTCCATTGGCATTTCATGAATGTGACCGCTTTCTCCATCACACTTTACAGCATTGATGATCCATCTTAAGAACATAAAAAAAGAAAAACAGCCAAAAGAAAGAAAGAACTAAATTAAACAAAACTCAGCTACACCAAAATAGGAGAGCAGGTATAGGCTTGGACTAAGCGTTCTTCAAAACACAAACACTGTGTGAAATTCATTTCCTCGTATTGCGTCCTCTTCACTCCACCTCCATGGCAGACACGTCCTGTTCCTCGTCAGATTTGTCTGACGTGGTCTCCTTGGGCTCCAGACTTTGGGCAGTGTCTGTGGCAGGGTCCTCTGCAGCGGACTCCTCTACAGCGGACTCCTCTGCAGCCGGCTGCTGCTCCTCCATCTCTGGAACCTCGCACTCAGCTGCGGGAGCCGCTTCACCCTCCTCTGAAACACAAGCACAGCTCATCATGGAAACTGAACGCACGAATGATGTCCAACGGACAGACTGCGGATTAATTAGCAACAACATGATGAAGATAATGAAGATAGCCCAATGATGCAAGTCACAGTTAATCAAGGAGGGTTTTTGAATGAAGAAGCAAGGCCTTGGGAAGCCAAGGCTTTGTAAGCAGCCAGGGCCAGACACAGATGAAAGCAACCGAAGCCTGTAATCCCTCAGCGAATCTGTCTTCAGATCCAAAATGAGATCAAGCAAATGTCCCCATTAAAGCCGAGGGGCTGGGTGGATTTAAGCAGAGGCATGATGCAAGAGATACAGGATGAAGAAAGACTGATGCCAGTTCACCAAGACAAAAAAAAAAAAAAAAACACAATAGAGGAACGAACATAGTTTCGTATCATTGGTGTCGACATAGAACAACAATAAACAACAAAAAAAAGAAAAAAAAGAAAAGTCTATGTCTAGTCATTCAAGAGCCATTCATTTCGACAGAGGGCTCCAAGATGAGGTCATCCTTCCAGAGCAGTCACAGATGATGCCTTGACAGAAGTGCCCACAGTAGGACTGCCTCGGTAGGATTACACATCCAAGCCTCAACCCCAATATGCCCCGCAGAAGACCTACCCCAACCCATCACAATCACTGACAAAACTATCAAATTACTAGCAAGCACCCCTCCTCAAGTGGAGTTCATCATAAATCAATCTGTGGGATCCCTCCCCATCCTCGGCGCTGGGTAGGTGGTGTACCTGTGGCAGCAGGGAGGGGGTCAGCCTCCGCGGCGGGGGCAGCAGGTGTGGGCGCGCCGGGGTCAGCGCTCATCCTCTTATCGGCGATGGGCTCGGGCAGCCGTGGGGCCTGGGGGCGCGTCTTCCTCGCCGGGTTCAAGAAATAGCAGTAGGCACAACGGAAGGCTGTAAACAGAGACAGCACGGGGGGGGGGGGGAGATATAAATAAACAAAAGACTTCTTAAATAAAGCAGCACTCAAAATGCACATCTTCTGAGCTGTCAAGTGCCCTTTTTATAGACGCTTAGGTTAATATACATGAAAATGAAACTGATGATACTCTTAAGTCCAAAAAAAAAAAAGAAAAAAGAAAGACACATAAATGGATGCGATGGATGGGCTACACTTGTTTGCATATTCAATCTAGACACGGCCTCTCAGTTTTTTCCCCCTCCCTTTCACTTCCAAAGGCCAGTGGGAGCAACGGCTTTTAAGAGCCTTATGATATACTGGCCTGCCAAATGTTAGAGGGCAAATGAAGGTGCCGTACTTGATGGAGACTGACGTGAGCGCTGGTGTTTCTCTAAATCTTACCGATGTATTCAAATTCCTCTTTTAATGCCATGCCGTTATGCGAAAGGCACTGCTGGCATATAAGGGCATATCTGGGAGAGAGAGAGAGAGAGAGAGAGAGAGAGAGAGAGAGAGAGAGAGAGAGAGAGAGAGAGGAGAGGGAGGGAGAGAGAGAGAGGGAGGGAAATAAAACAACATTGAGTTTGAGGATACTCACACACAAGATAACTGACAGGAGGCAATCACAGCAAGTTATTTCCGATAGCATGCAAGACCTGTGTCAACATTATAAAATGCAGTTGTAAAACGGTCCCATTTCATAAAATGACTGCTTAAATATGGCGGATTCATTAAAAAGAGCTGATTAATTGGGGACTTTAAGTCACTGCAAGGGGTGGGGCATTACCTGTTCTGTGGACCATCCCCAACAAAGTACTCAATGACCCTGTCCATGGCACCCCTCTCTCGGGGGAGAATGGGTCTGGCCAGGGGTGGACCAGGGGGGTGCATTCCTGTAACGCAATGCAGACCACACACAATAAGTAGCACATTCAGCCACCGCTACTGTAAACACACACCGCCACTAAGTCAGCGCTCCAAGGTTAAAATAAAATGTGCGCGTGCGTGCATGCACACAGACACACACACAGAGACACACACACACACACACACACACACACACACACACACACACACACAAAGTGAACAAATAGGTGCCAAGCCTCAGGTCTCAGTGTTATCTCCAGGAGCCGGTGATAAATTGGTTGAAAGGGACACATTTTAATAATTACTTGGAAATGGACCTCCCTTCAGAGTCTTGTGTCAGGGAGCTCCTGCTGGGACGCTGAGTGGTAATTAATATAATTTAACATCAAGAGTGAATCATAGGAAGATGACTGGTCATTTCTGCCAGACTTGGCAAAGTCCCCGGCTCCCTGCTGCTTATTAATTTACCAGCATATGGAAACTCTGTGGTGACTGTGCATCAAATTGCTTTTCACATTCAATTTTCGGCAAAAAAAAAACGGGGGAGAAAATAAGAGTTCCAGAGTCTAGGAAATGTCACCATTCGGTCTCAAAGCAGCACAAAGAAATTATTATTCAAAGCTATGTTATAGTTTGTCTCTCAATAGGCACATATTAGGAAAAGTCTTACCTCACAGCTGGCAACAGATATCACTGCAGAAAAGCATGTGACTTACTAAAGGAGTATGTCTCCCTGTGCTAGGCTATACTGTGCTATGGAAATTTAAGATCTACAAGGGAACAAGGAGTTCCAACAACATGTTTTCCCTTCCGTTACTCCATTCAACTGAACAAAGTGTACTTTGTTCAAACACTGCCCCTTTTATATGGGTAAGGATTGTTTTTCGTTACTAAGAGCCCTTTTACTTGGCATGAAGTAAAACATGCACTACAAAGAAATGAACAATTAAGCCACATCTTCTAGGTACGACATCACACTTAAAACGAAACATTCCAGAGTCATGACAAGGTAATATAATTCTTATCAATTGACAGGTTAAATTGGAAACAGTCTCAGCTCACCAATGGTTACATTTCCAGCTCACCAATGGTTACATTTCCAAGCTGGACATTAAACTTGTGTTCTTCATGGTCTTAATGCCTTGCTCTACCATAACATCTGCAGGCAGGGAACCAAATTAGCATCCGCCAAGCGACAATGGTGTGTAGATTTTGGTGAATGATGGCAGCTACTGCGCCAGTCTGGCATGTGAAACACCAGTGCTGTTCATCTTTTAATAATACTTCGGTTGACTCTCTTCAATATGATCTTGTTAAAACGGCTTGCCATATCTACACGACTGGGGTGTGCGTTCAGCAATACAATTTGAAGAACGTCTATATCTATAGCTATATCAAATCTAAGGCAACCAGCATAGCATTAGCTAACCTACTACTGCTAAGAGGGTGAGAAAATTCAGTGTGAAATAAGGGTTGGCTCGGTTAGGCTTATTAATGATGACTAGGATTCACCGACTTAACAAAATAAAAATTAATAAATCAGTCGTTATCTAAATCCAATAGGAACCAACTTGGGTGACAGAGCTTTCTATCTTGGTCTACTATAGAATGTTGGTAAAAGTAATGGTAAAATGTCACTGTTATCATCAATACTTCATCACTGCGTAAAGTAAGACCAAGCGTTGTCCTCATATCATTCATTTCATGCTATACGCTATGGTAAGAGACGCGCTATGTGCTCTATTATTTATACCTCCCATATGAAACGACCACTGCCACCGCTCCCCCCTTAGAGTACTCGAGAACTCAATTGTTTCAGGCAAGGAGTACTCGAGTTGTAAAATAATGTTCTTCTGCATCCCCTAGCGTGAGGTGGCTCACAACGGATTCTGGTAAGACACAGGAATGGCTTTAAGTATTCCGATGGCACAATGCACGGCAAAGTTTGTAGAGGCGTCGCGAGGGACTAGAGGAGGCAAAATGATTTTGTCTTGTCCATTATGAAAGTCTATGCTATGAAGAGCCACAATAGCTTGCACTGCCAAAAGACATTCTCTCAATTGATTTAGTGACGATCTGCTAATTAGTTTAGCAATTTAAATACATTTTAAGGTTGAACGGGTATGAATTGTATGATAAAGTAATTGTAGCCTAATTAATGATGACCATATTGAAAGTAAACTTTCTTTCTCATTTCTTAAATCAAGTCTTTATGTGGTGTACAATTAAGGAGATTGCACATGAGGGTAGTATATTAATGATGAATAGAAATGATGTTATGAAAAGCTCTGTTTAAGTATAAGCAGGTAAAAAATATGCCTGGCTAGTGACTTTCCTCATCTACCAGCCACTTTGACTTTTAGGCCAAAAAGTAAATTTTGTTCCCTGTCTGTAAAGTAGGGGGGCAGGGCCTTGACTCACCTATGCCAGGCACTGGAGTTCCAAAGGTCATGGGTCTTCTGATGAAGTTCTGCTGAAGAGCCATAGCGGACAGGTTCCTCTCTGGGGGCCCTCCAGGGGCAGCGTGGGGGGTTGCGTCGGCAGATTTCCCTGGCGGTGCAACAGGGGGCCGGGCAGAGGCAGGGCTGGGGGCCACCATAGGCACTGGACGTGGGGTGACATTTCTCTGGCGCAGCTCTGAGTAAGTACCAATCAGAGTTCTGTTACTCTCACTTCAACTGTGTTTATATAGCTAACTCTGAGCAGTGTTACCCTATACAGGGCCTAACTGTACCAATACAAACAAGAGAACACATGAAGACACATGAGAACACATGAGGCTGCTAGACACTTGGCCTACCTTGTCCTATTCTTGGAGTCATTGGTTGCCCAACGGGTGTGGATTCCAGCTCCTGCATTATCAATAAGAAACATTAGTCACCATCTGCCAGAATCATCAGGTCAATTATAAATCACGCTAGAAGTACCAAACTCACCATTTTCTTCTTTGACTCCGGATCAAACCTTTCCAGAATCAGTTTAGCATTTTTGTAGGTTTCTGTTTCCATCACTTGTTCAAGCTGTCATAGAAGGACACAGAATGAGGAAGTGAGCGTGCAATAGGAACTACTGTGCACACAAGAGCAGTGCCACAAAATGAACACAGGAAACCAACAATGCATTGTACATGAAGAGTCTTATACATGAGCTAAGTACAAACATAAGACGTCTTTGACACACTGTCTAAGGGGATTACTAGAGATAAGGCATAGGAGCACTAAATATATATCAGACAGCATCGTGTACAGAGCTCCAATGGTAATAGTGGGGAATAACACAATTAGTCCTGACCAACCAAAGAACTAACAAATAAACACACACACACACACACACACACACACACACACACACACACACACACACACACACACACACACACACACAAATAAATAAAACGAACAAATAATAACAAATGGTAAGGTTTACAGATCACACTTGGTTCTCCTTCTGTTTGCCAAATAGGGGAAGGACCAAATAGAGCTAATTGTTTGCACATAATGAAAAGAATAATTACATGCACCACTCCGATAATGAAAAGTGTGAAAATCCATCAGCTATAATTATTGAAAGTTATTAGACATGACAGTACATGACAAGCAATTTCTCAGATTTATTTCCTGCTAGCGCTAAATGCTATTAATTCAAAGACAGACGTTAGTCGAGCAGTCTGCAAAGCAAAGTCTCCGTGCCAATTAACCGCTGTCTGCATTGATTTTAGATTATTTATTAGGAGCAGAAATTATCTCTCCGAAATGTGGTGCAATGTGGAGGCTCAATAGCATCTGTGTGGGGAAACTCAGTAGAAAGCTGATGAAGCAGTGTGTTGCAACTGTCCCACATTCTACAGCTAGGTGAGGAGAATGGAGCTCTACAAGGGTAAACAGAACCAGTGTGCAGGCAAGGTTAAGTAACACACATTATGAGCAGAGGCTCTTTTCATACTGCAGATGATAGCACTTTTCTCTGAACCTCTCAGAAATCAAGATGCTTGCGTCTAATGCTGTGAGATTTTGTAGCCAACTAAATATCAGATGCAAACACCTGGACATACACACATAATCAAATGCTCAAAAAAGTGCACAGAATAATACAAAAAAAAACTATACTTACTATTTTTCTTTTTTGTGATTTAAGGTCTTCTAATTTTTCATCTTGGAGAAAACAAGAGGATTTGTAAGAACATTCAATGATTTGGGTGTTACTAATGGTTAATAGAAGAAGAAGAAAAAAAAATCACTTGCGGTGATTAGGTAAGTGTTTTAAAATTCTAAATATGCAAGAAATTGCCTTACCATTTCTTTCTGTACTTTTAGAAAACAAGGCGATCATGAGTTTCCTCAGGAACCATATCCTACAAGACAGAATGATGGAATGAGAACCGTTCACCGTCTAGTGGTGTAAACACTCCAGAGATTAAAAACCAAACACAGACACATGATCAATAAAGTCAATTCGTAATTATTAAAAGCCAAACACTTATGTAATCTGAAAGCTACCCATGTTTGTGTATGTGTTTTTATTTGTATTTCTTATTTTTCTTTTGTATTTTTCTTTTTTTTTCATTTAATTAGGTAAACCTTTAGTCAGCAAAGAATTGACAAATATTTTCAGGTTCAAAATTATATATTTGGCTTAGAAATGTGTAAGGAAAGTGTGTTTATCAAAGTATTGAAGATATTCTAAACGTGTCATGTATGATTGTACTCTTGTCAATATCCAGATGACCAAAATAAAAAGAAAATAATAAAAAATAAAAGCCAAACACTTACAATACTGGAGACACTAGAAATGGCAGTGCCAGGATCAGTCTTCCCACCATCTGCTCTGGGAGGTACCACACGTACACAACTACACAACTGATGAGGTAGAGAAGGGTCGAGTACATGAGTAGTCTCGACACCCATAACTTCAACTGTCTCTGATTCTTTTCTCTGTACTCTTCAAGGGCCTGCATATCCTGGAATGAAGTGGAAGCATTCACATTAAGATACAGAATACATGAAATACTTAACAAAACGTCCAAATTGTAAGTAAATTGAGACAGGCACTGGCACTAGTGGACTAGACTGAACTGCATTACAGTTTGGCCTAAGCGAAGACAGGGTCAAGAAAGGCAGTCATAATAAGTAGGTGGTTTCATGCAGGTTGAAATTCATATAACATAGATATTAAATTTAACAAAAAGATATTAAAATTAATTCAGCCTACCAGCATTTTTTATATAAAAGCATTGGCCACCTAGTTTAAATATGCTGAGACATGAGTTCTGCACAGACCAAACCTATTTCTACTTCAGGGGGCTCACTGCAGTAACCAGGTTAAATGTCATTAGGGCTATCATATGACTTCAACCCCTTCAGGACACAGAACAGAAGCCTATTCATTCAAAAACACCATGGTTTGGCAGACACACACCCAAATATTCTTAGCCGAGTCAGTCTCCTACAACACCATCATACTCAATTATATTTATTTGAGCAACTGTAAAACATTGCTGAGCCATCATGGCAAACATGTGTGACTGTCACTCTAAGGTAATTCTCAGGACGGATCACTCCCAGACTGGTTGCAACCAAGTGGATAGCTGTGTGCAGTGTCAGTGAGTCCAATGGACAGACAAATCCAAAAATACCTCCTTGATTTACACTATCTTGACCTTTCTTCGGCTAAATTGATAGAGGCTCATTATTAGATAAGACTGCCATAGGGAGGACAAATTCAATGTGAGGTACAGACTAATTATTGAACAGGAGAGCTCACTGACAGCTGTTTGGGAGAAGGCCGTTTCCATTCTTACCTTATCAAGGCCTTCCAAAACTTCAACAGTGGTGGGCTTAGCCTGTTAAATAATCCAAATGTTATTTTGGTCACAACAATGTCGCTTCATCATTAAGATGACAATGTAATGTTTGGATGGCAATTACATTCATACTAAAATGAGGGGAAGTATTCAAACTAACTTCAAACATGGGAATACCTTATCTGTAGGACATGATATGTACAGTGCAAAAAAAGTTTACCCAACTCCCATTTAATCTTTTCCCCGCAAGAGGTAGGCACATGCTCAACAAACAAAGTTTTGCATACCTTTCAGCAAACTGTTGCCACAGTGCAAATATATGACACATGGCAACAACATGTGTGTATCTAATGGGATGTGGCAAGGAATTGCAAAGAAATGTTATGTAATAGGCCAGTGTAGTGAATCAGATGTTCCAAACATACCCTCCACCGGGATACTATAAGTCCCATCTCTTCTCAGACCCAATGCTGTTCCACGTTTAAGCCTGGCTTTTATCTCAGCAGTCCCAGAATGGAAAACCTCTACACCTGTTGAAAACATACACGTAACTAAGCCCCAAAGGGGTGCTACACCACAGTCTCATGAAATGAAATACTTGCACAAAGCACCAAGATAGGCTCTGAGCTAGTCCCATACTGTGAGCAAACATGACATAATGTACGCTTGAGATATAGCTTTGGTTAATGATTGATAATGGAACAAGTTGCAGAACAGCTCAACCTTGTTTGGAACTCTTTTCCAGTAGTTATATCAGAACAAGAGAGAGTGATAATGCCAACTAAGACTCGTAGCATTATAACCGACTTCAGAGAGGCGTAGTAACATGACACGGGTCTATTTTGGACTAAGCCTCGATTAGCATCACATCTAGCAGTAGGTTATACGTAATGTCTCTCGCTGTGTAAAGACAATTCATCTTATAGACCTGAGGTACCTACATGAACAAAGTATATAATGCCACGTAGTAACAAGTCAACATCGTCATCTAAATGTAGCTCGTACAAAACAATCTGGTGGCATTATATTAACACGCGAGGTAACGTTAACGTTAAGTTTTCTTTCTTTCGACCTTTATTCAACACAACTCGCTTTGATACTAAACAAACAGGCTAGCGTTTTACGTTTAAAGTCATGCGAAGTTGGCACACTACATTAAACTGAACGAGTAAAAGCATGGTTTCTTTACACGCATGCATTATATGCATATGCATTAAACTTACTTTGCTGCAATGTTGTCTAGCTACATAGTTTATTAGCCTGCATACGTCTTCCGTTCATAGCTGGCATCGCTAGCTGACGTGTTTGCAAGCTAGTGCAAAGGGCACTGCTAACCCATTAGAAAAACTCACAAATAGTGATGAACTGGCTATCAAACGATCTAGATGCACTTGTGGGTTATGAGTAATTGTAGTTGGTGAATGTTGCATTAAAAGTTTAAAACATTACATCTCCATCGTAGTGCACTTACTAGATAGATAACATTACAACTAGCAACCTATCGCTAAACTCATAGCCCTTCCGACTTGTTGCCAAGTGGCAGTAGAGCTAACGTTATGGCTACACTGGCTGCAGTCATACTAAGACGGCTTTACTCTCTGATAAGCGAAACGATTCAGTGTATAACATGGCGGCGACCTGCCAAAACAAATATTATTAAAACACAGTCCATCTTGATCAAACAATTCCCAACGCTTACCTTTTCAACATGAAAATGTTGCGTAACTGTGAGATCAGCCAGCTATGAAAACTTCCAAAGTGATGTCACCCCTTCTACCCCAGATCCCAACTCTGCCTCGTCACGTGATGCCATTCTCTTGAATTAATGGCGGGAGAAGACCCGTCCAAACACGCCTCCAAATTTTGGCCTATTTACTGAAATACATGAAATCCCATTGTGTTGAGTTTTAAAACATTTGTCATGACGGGAAACAAGCAAGACGTTTTGTGCCTTGGATGTTGCAGCTGCTGAAAGCTTGCACCTCTTTCTAAAAGGATCTTTGGCCAACATATAGCCTACGGGCTAAAAAGGCTTTAGGCTACATGCAATAATACATTAAATATGAATTGATAATAATGAAAAATAACTTGAAAATAGCAAAAAAAAATCTTTGAATGAGAATTGACAAGTTGCCTATCCTTTACTTGTAGTCATATACTTAGAAAGGATAAATACAGTTGCATTCAGTTATGTAACATTCCTTGCAGGAAAATAAGATGCATTCACAAAATGCTAGCTCAAGCTAGCCTGTATTGGTTGGACAAATAGGTTATATCAAATAAAGAAAATGTTCCATAGGCCTACCTCATCCATGATCCTACCACATGGAAAAAACTTTATGTTAGCCAAACAAACATGGCAAGCAAAGACGTCTGACGCAAAAAGTATCCTGACAGTTCAAAGACAAACGCAAAGGAAGCATTTCAGCACCTGGGACAGCTCCCACTAATAACATCAATTTGTGGTGAGGATAGGTTTTAAAACATTTGTCATGACGGGAAACAAGCAAGATGTTGTCTGCCTTGGATGCTGCAGCTGCTGATAGCTTGCACCTCTTTCCAAAAGGATCTTTGGCCAACATATAGCCTACGGCTAAAAAGGCTTTAGGCTACATGCTCATTTCTTACCAATAATAAATAAAATATTAATTTGATAATAATGAAAAAAATATTGAAAATAACAAAAGAATCTTAGAATTGACAAGTTGCCTATCCTATACTTGTAGTAATAATACCCAGATAGGATAAATACAGTTGCATTCAGTTATGTAGCATTCCTTGCAGGAAAATTTGATGCATTCACAAAATGCTAGCTCTAGCTAGCCTGTGTTGGTTGGACAAATAGGTTCTATCAAATAAAGGAAAGGTTCGATAGGCCTATCTCATCCATGATCCTACCACATGGACAAACTTTACGTTAGCGAAACAAACATGGCAAGCAAAGAGGTCTGACACAAAAAGTATCCTGAGAAATCAAAGACTAACGCAAAGGAAGCATTTCAGCACCTGGGACAGCTCCCACTAACAACATCAATTTGTGGTGTAGACAAGTTTGAAGATCTTTGCCACGCTGATTAACAGGCATAATTCTGTTATAGGCCTAGTTTACTAGCCTATCCATCTTCTTATAAATACTTATATGTTTGGTTTGGGGTTTGGTACTTTATAATCCATTGCACTTATTTGTGGAGTTCAGTGAATAACCCACATTCTTGTCAGTCCAGTGTGTCCAAAACTCCTTAAATGAGAAACCAAGTGTCTCAACCACCCAGCTATACTACTTCAGCCAATCAAAAACGTTGCTTCAGTACCATAGAAGGGAAGGGTGTGTTTGTTGAGTTCAAATATAGTAGGGTGACCAGACGTCCTCTTTTAACCGGAAATGTCCTCTTTTTGAGATCTAAAAAATGGATTCCAAAATTGTCCGGGATTTTGCCTCGTCAGATATTTGTGTTTCTCTGGGTCTTTCTCAAACTAGTTTTTACACCCTTACAAGTTTTGTAAAGGGTATCTCCCTTACGTTCCACATTTTTGCCTGAACTCTGACTGTAGAGAGAACTGTCATTGGTCGACTGCCCTCTCAGTGTTGCCAGATGCACGATAATTAACCTCCAAAGACGATCATTTTGAGCATTTGGTACAATACTTCGCCATTTCCAATCTGGCAGCACTGAGCACCTTCCCGCTTCCACTAGTAACTAGTATCCTTTCCACATGCAGATGTCATGTGCTGTTGTAAACAATGAAACTAGTGACTTGCTGCATTGTTTACAACAGCACATGACATCTGCATGTGGAAAAGGTGGCAAAACATCGTCGCGGGGGGAGGGGGCGGGTCATCTGTATGCTATACACTACCACGCCCCTTCCCCCGCGACAAAGTGTCCTCTTTTTCTCAAACTCAAATATTGTCACCCTAAAATATAGATCCTCAAAATCCCAGTTATTCTCACATGAAGAAAATTGTTTTGTTTTGACACAGAAGTCCATGATGAAGACAACACATCCGCTGAAGGGCAGAAGTAACTTAAATAGCTTGCTGTAAACGATAAATGTCAGTTGGGTATGATGATAAATGATAAATGGCAATATTAGGTTGTGAATGATGAACAATGAATAAGATAAAAATTGCTCTGTTTTTACCTTATCATGACTGTTTTAATCAAATAGACTCTAAATTAAACACTTTAAATCACTTGATAATTTATCATTCTATTTTTCATTTCACCTCCATTTTCACTCCAGTTTTTCAATTCACATGGATTTTGTTCATCAACTAAATTCGTATCAGTTAATTTTGGTTACTTTCACCCTTCATAGAGCTGAGGCAATCCCTGCCCAAATCCGTTTTGCCGACCTGAGTCACTGGGCCGAAATGCATACAGACTGATGAACAGGTTTGTTTGGCGGGTCTGGCCTGGATGTTATGATGGATGGGGTCCAGATCTGTCCCGGTGTCTATCGGCGGGCTTTAGTGCCAAGCTGGTTTTGGGAAACGCTGCCCAACTTGCGCATCCTGACGTCACAACAATTTTTTCTCACTTAGAACACTAATTGGTAAAGCCTCCACTTTTATACATAGTCAGGGGGGAAACTCAAAGTCAACTAGAAAATGCATTTCCTGAAGGAAATACCAGTGCATGAAATGCAAAGGTTAAGAAAGGAAGAAGAAAAGAAAGAAGAGTGAAAGAAGGAAAGAAGAAAGGAAAGAAGAGTGGAAGAAGGAAAGACAAAAGGAAAGAAGAGTGAAGAAAGGAGAGAAGAGTGGAAGAAGGAAAGAAGAAAGGAAAGAAGAGTGAAAGAAGAAAAGAAAGAAGAGTGAAGAAAGGAAAGAAGAGTGGAAGAAGGAAAGAAGAAAAGAAAGAAGAGTGAAAGAAGGAAAGAAGAGTGTAAGAAGGAAAGAAGAGTGAAGAAAGGAAAGAAAAGTGGAAGAAGGAAAGAAGAGTGGATGAAGGAAAAAAGAAAGGCAAGAACAGTGGAAGAAGTAAAGAAAAATGGAAGAAGAAAATAAGAAAGGAAAGAAGAGTGGAAGAAGGAAAGAAGAGTGAACAAGAGTGGCTCTGGATGAAGAGATAAAGAGAGAGTGAAAATATTGAAAAAAGGAGATAAAAATGGAGTGAAGAAGAGAGATTGAGTGTGAGAGAAAGTTGACTGAGAGAGAAAGATGGAGAGATGGAGAGAAAAAAAAATAGAGAATGGATGGTGTCTTAATGTTCCTAGTTACAGTTAAATTGAGAGGGACAGAGAGAGAAGAGGTTCCTTTGATTTGGCACAGGTGTCAGTAAAGCACAGGTGCAAGCCAGTTTAAAGACCCTATTATGATGTCATAATGGCCCAATGTAAGTCAATGGGAGAAATTTATATTTGTTTTTCTTGAATATCTTAAAAAGTATAAAGTTTAGAAAAGTGAAAAATACATAGCATAAGTGTCGCTTACAAGACCTACGCGACAAAGTTTGAATGAAGTTTCTACGTTAAGCGGTTCGGGCTGAATTAATCGCAGAAAAAGGTAACAAGAATAAGAAGAAGAAGAAGAAGAAGAAGAAGAAGAAGAAGAAGAAGCCTAGGAATAACAATACAGGGCATTTCATGCACTGTAATTACCCCAAATTTTCAAAATCAAGTCAGACCCCTTGAATGTTTTTGCATTTTTGGCACCCCTCGGACATCTAGTCAACTTGATGATGACAATACATTTGGCACTGGCAATTTATTTTTTGTGTGCATATTTTGAAGATGACTGCGACTTGCTATCAAAGGATAGGTTTTCTAGGTTGCTGAGTCAATTTCGTGTGACTCGTAGATGTTGATTTTCTTGCTACAAGAATTTATGTTTTGGGTGTAAAAGCAGGTCATGGTCAAAGTGTTGTGAACAAGGTAATTTTATCAACTAATGGACTGGTTTTGATTATCTTTGTACCAAACAAAAGTTTCTTTGAGAGGATGGAATAGTTTGTGTCTGCAGGGAGATCCTACCAGGTAGTATGCCTTCATATTTTGCTTAAAGTTTCTAATGCACACTATTTTAAAGATTGAATACATTGCCTTCTTTCCCCATGTTCCTGAGGAGATTTGACTCGATCATATCAAAGATGTCCTGGCCCGGGTATATGAATATGACTTTATGATGTAAAGTTCTCACATTGGCATGTCACAAGACTATGGAGAGAGACTCTCCAGGTAAGAATAATGCATGTATTCTTGGTTTTAGAGCTCTATGATAAAACAATTTTGTTCTATATGTCACAGGTACACAGTCAGCATTTAAGGATCGCCCATTTTCACAAAACATTTTTTTATAAAACACGTTAAATTATGCAAACAGTTATAATTACTTGAAATAAAAAAGGAAAGTGCAACAGTCACCTTAAGATAAGATATTTTCTAAATGTGACATCTGAACTTGTCGTTATGTGTATAACACACTCTTAGTTGATGGTGCCTTGCGTAAAAGCAGATATGACTTAATGTCATGCCATTATGTATAATTGTTCTCTACTCCTTAGGTCCTCTGAGATGGAGTGTACACTAGGGAGGGTCGGTCAGTGCAAAGCAGCTGGGGAGGACTTCTTAGTGTCACTTAAATCTGAATTGACAGTATTAAATAAGGAAGTAAACAGAAAGGTGACGTACTAAAGAGGAGAGTGACTTTAATAAAGATAGTAGAAAGTGTGCACCTGTATACTTTCTTAGAATTTTTGGCATCTCCACATTAAATTGCATACCCAAATTCCAAGGCCTACTTTTCAGTCTTACCATAGGATGGTGGAAGGTTGCAGAAGTCATCATGTTACACAGTTAACTCCTCAAAATACAGGTCAGGTTTTATATACAGTTTACAAGGGTATGCCATCACCTGAAAAATCACTGAACCTCAAATCTGATCCCAATGATCAAGTTATAATAGAAGAATGACAAATGTTTGTATTTTTTTTATTTCAATTTGAATTATTTTCCATGAGCATATTGCACAAAATTGCAGATTACTGACGAATGGAGTGGGACAATGACTTTTATGTGATGTAATTTTGAAGGGGACCACTCAAGGAAAGTATTAGTAGAACTTTTACACTTAAGGAATGAGTATAGCTGCTATGGGTAAAACAGTACTGGGTGTATGCCTTTGTTGTGTTACACTGACCAATCCAAGTGGTTTAGTTTACCAATCCAAGTGGAGTCTTTAGTTCCACATGGATATATCCCCTGTCTGATTAGGTTACGTGACGACTGAGGTGTCACTCTAAAGCATTAAGATGTCACTCTTATCCGACGGGCCAAGCCTAAACAGGACTTTTAAAATCACTTGTAGATAGAGTTCAAAAATGGTGTTGGAGACAAGGAGTTGTGACTGACGCTAAAGTTCCACTTTGTTGTCGAAAACATTCCAGTCTGGTATGTACTGAAGAGTTTGCAAAGGTTATTTCCAGGTTGGGAATGTTGGAACAATGGTTGAATAAAAGTTTCTAAGTTGATCTCACATGACAATGTACAGACAATGAATCAAACTTAATACCAATATCATGTACAAGAGCATCTGATCTCATTTGTTTGGCATGTCGAGCTTCACTTAACTCCTTGTCTTTATGCCATTTCTGAACTCTATCTGCAAGTGATTTAGAACCATATAAAGAGGCACACTATGTATAAAACTCTAATAGACAGGCACTCTTCAACTGTAATTGTAGCCCATCACCTCATCTCAGTGACACTCATGTGGATGACCCAGCTGCTCTACACTGACAGACTTTCCCCTGTGTTCACTCCATCTCAGAGGACCTGTGGAGCAGAGAGAAATTATACACTAAGTCATATCTGCTTTTAAGCAATGCATCATCAGTTTGGAGTGTAGAGTACAATATACTGAAAGACTGAGTGAAATCTTTACATTTTGCAAATACCTTACTATGTTTCTAACTGTTGCATTTAAACTATTTTGCATTGCATTTCAACAACAACTGAATTTCCCTCACAGGATTATTAAAAGTGTATCTATCTATCTTTATCTATCTATTTATTTTATATTATTTTCATTTAAAGTAATTATAATTTCAAGTGTTTTATAAAAATGTATTGTAAAAATGGCTGATTCTTAAATGTTGACTGTATACATATACAACAAAATAATTTGAGTATGGAGCTCTAAAACCAAGAATATTTGCATTATTCTTACCTTGAAAGTCTCTCTGTAGTGTCTTGTGACATACCCATGTGAGAATTTACATAAAGTCGTATGCCTATACCAAAGACATCTCTGATATGATCAAGCCAAATCTCCTCAGAAATCTGGGGACAGAAAAGAAAGACAATATATTCAATCTTTCAAAATGTGTGCATGTTTATTAGAAACTTCAAGCAAAAACTGAAGGCATACTACTATCTGGTAGGATGTCCCTGAAGAAATAAATTGTTTCCACCCCCTGCAAATAAACTGCCGTTTTTTGTTTCCAGGTAATACAATTATCTTGTAGTCAACACTTTGACCTTGACTTGCTCTAGTGGAGTTGGAAATCAACGCACTCTTTGTTTATTGGAGGTCTAATTGCAGCTATCTTGAAAATAATCAAAAACGGCAAAAAAATAAATAAATAGCCACTGACCGAATGTAATGTTATCAACCAGACTAGACATCCTAAGGAGTCCAAAAATGCAAAGTCAGTGGGGTACTTGTTATTTAAGGGGTTAAGCAGGATTTCCCCAGGTCATATTCAGCAATAATAATTCCTACTGCTAGTACGCCTTCAATATGACACTGTATATACGTAGCTGTATATATTGCATGACCTGCACCTAGGTTCATACCCTACCTCTTGCAAGTGTCTACAGTGATAGTAGAGACTGTGAGGCCCTGCGAGCAAAAGCGAGTAAGAATCCTTGAACACGGTACAAAGCCTATTCGTTTAAAATTAAGATGTTATTGCGTGGCGTCTTCAATTAGTCAGACAAGTTGGGAACTAAAACATTTCACTTCTTTAGTATTTCATAACACTCTTCCACTCATGCTCTCTTTTACTCCTATGACTTTCTTCAGAACTGCTCCAAGGCCCCAAATACATCAAAGCACTATGGGAAATGTAGTCACTAGTCAAGACTATAACTTCGATGAACAAACGACCCATAGCTCCAACAAAGTTGTTAATGGCGTACTTATACTCATACTTAATAATTATTGAAAATGAAGAACTAATTCATGATGAGGGTAAGAAGAGTTGTGTTGTGTGTCCAAATATTGTATTACGGTAATTACAGCATCTGCACACGCGCATTAACTCCGTGGTAAAGATCCAATAGCCAGTAGTCCGGCTCTCGAACACATCGCTGTTTACCCATCCGTGATTCACTCAAGTTGAATGAATATTCATTTTAAATGTTATGATAAGTGAAATTCTCAGTTGGTGGCTTTTTGGGTGGATAGGTAGAGGGTTAATCCTGTCAAACTAACGCAATTAAAACGCCGACAACAACAGCAAATATCCAGGAATGACGCTTCAAACGAGTAGTCTAAACCAACCAACCAAATGTGCAACCATGTTTGCGATTGATAGTTTGGAACTACGCTGTCGAGTAACACCAAATCGATGAACGAATGTTGTAACGACCGAGCTGCAATGGTGGTTAGACAACGACGCTTTCTGAGAATCTTAGGTCGTCTATGAAACACCTTTTCGTCGTTTATGAATTTCTGTTTTGAGGTGGGCTTTGATGGGGGGTTTGGGACACAGAATTTCAGAATGCAAGTTCACAATACAGATAGTAAGAAAAATGAAAGGAGTTAAAAGAACATGTGAATTACTTGCTGTCGTGTGTCAAATCAAGCCATATTGCCTTGACTTGGCCTCTCTGGCCTATGTTCTCTGCCCAACTTCTTCGTTTTCCTACACGACCACCTCCTGTGTAAGGATCTGTGTGAGGGTGTACTCGCAGTCTCGCACGCATTGCAATAGCGTGTAACATTGCGGTCATGTCTATCACATCACAAAACTTCAAAGACCGTGTAAACATGGACATCTTCAGAAACACCTTCGTGTATCAAGTGAACAAAGGTGTGGAATTTCAAGTTGCTTAACTTTAGCAGCCAACAAATCAGTCAGTATGTATGAGGTTAATAAAGTCAGTGTGACGTCCTCGTGTCCTACTAATTTAGTTGACATTTCAGCACCGTTTACATGGACAGCGCCTCTTAAGTAATAGGCTAGCCTTATTCAGAATCATGAACGTGCGCTGTGCTTGTTTGAGAAATGCATATAGAAATCTCGAATATATGTTAACTTATTCCTACAAAATAGCATTGACATCAATATAATCAACTTCTGAGTTGGCACATTTCCCAACCAATGTGAATTCAGAAACAACATCTTTCACTAGTAGGCTACTTTCGTTGCTAAAATCTCTCATAACAAATCCAGTTTTCATTCCGGTTGAAATTTAACCTGTGACATTATGAACATTGATATATTTTTGAATTCAAACCTTCGTGGTAAACTTGTGTATACATATAACCACATACAGAACTACATGTAGTGCTGGTGTAATCTAAGCAAGGCAAACTGCTCATTTTAAGGCTGATGAATGAAGCAATACATTCCCCTTCTGATAGACTACGTGAATAAATTAAAGAGTTGACATGTTGACATTATTCAGAACATTGTGTTG
>NC_137924.1:12129558-12229558 GCF_963457725.1 Sprattus sprattus
AAATATGTGATCGTTTATAGTATTATTACGGTACCGAAGACCAAAGGAACAGAGAGTCCTATGACAAGGATACATGTATGCAGACCTAAATGCATGAGCAATTTTTCTGAAGTTTGGGCTTGTTCAGATAATCCCATTAATGCTGAGTGAGGGGGCTCTGTTGGGAGTATTATGGAAATATCGGTTTTGATTTAATGAGGTTGCTCGCATAAGCGGAACGTTGCAGGAGAAAAGTCTACATCCGAGTTTCAAAAACGAAAACTGGAAATAGGACTCCACGGTGAAAGTCCTTTCCCCTAAACCCAGGAAACGAATACCACATTTAATACTGTACAATCTACGTGCCGAGAACAATGTTTTTATGTTCAAGGTCTTTTATCTGTCTCGTCTAATGACTTCCCACAGCGGGTTGTTAGTATTTGACAGCGGGTCTCAGGACGGGGAACTTTCGTACAATTTCACATTCAAAGGAGGTCCATCAAGGTATATGATTGGCAATTTTCGTCATAATCTTCACATTATTAACAGCGGAATTGACACTGTAGAACAAGTGCAAATGGTACGCGCAATCCTGGTGGACCAGGGAAGTCCCATGAGCTGCACCAGATTTAGAACAAGATCATTATTCTGAGGTGACATTTCAGATGTTGCTTAAATGGCATATACACTACACTTTCACTTCAGCTATACTAAGAAATGGCGTATTGAAATTATAAGGGGTGAAATGAAGCATCTTTCCTGAACCTTCAATATAGACTGAGAAAAGACTAAACGACCGCCAAATGATGGAGAAATGACTAAACAATTAAAGTTATTAATGAACGTATCAACACCACGGATAGGTTTGTTTCCTGGTTGTATTGGTGTCAATTGTGCGCTGCCGACCACTATATCTCCATTTTACAAGATTACGCCCTGACCCAAATTGAGTGGTTACGAGAAAATAAATAAATAACTCAATAAATAAATGGCAAAAAAAATAAAACGAACAGCATTAAGCAAAATAAATAAGAGTTCAGAGTTTCTTTTGTTTTCCTTCTTTTTTCTCCAGTGACGAGTTATCTGTTAAGAGAGGACTCTTCTCTCTGATCTGGCGAATGCGATGGAACTGAGGTTTTGCTCAGCACCGCAGCCGAGTATGGCAGAAATCCGCTCTCGGACCTCTGGCCGGTCGCAGTGCAGGTGAAGTCAGAGGCGCTTCTTGAGCCCAGGGCACTGGCCGCTTGACTACTGTGACAGCTGAGGCATGCGCAGGGCCCGGCGGCCGAGGGCGCGCAAGCTGCCGCGGCCGCCGCTGCTGCAGCCGCCGCTGCTGATGCTGCTGCTGAGCTATTGAGGCCTGCAGGTGACTGGTACAGTCCTGGATGCCTGAAGCCACACAGCAGCTCCGGGCGAGAGTAAGGATGAGAGAGCGCACGGAAAGTATCGAGAGGGCGCATGGAGGTAGCAAAAGGTGACGAGGCGGCCCCAGAGGCAGCTGCAGCTGCGGCTGCTGCTGTGACGCCAACATGCGGATAGTAGTGTAGAGGCATGTGGGAATGGAAGGGGTATGGCAGACTTCCGGTGGCTGCCGCGTGCGTCATCATATAGGTGTAGAAACTGGGATCTGCTGGATGTGGCCAGGACATTGCCAGACGCTGTCTTTTATCTTTCATCCGCCTGTTCTGGAACCATACCTGCACACAAAACCAACTCTCAACTTTTGGGAGAAACTGGCGGGAACTCAAATACACCTGTCCACATAGAAGTTTTTTTGCATGGAGACAAACGGGTACATTTATGACATGTAGCCTACTAAAAGGGGGGAATTGTAGGAAATTCTAGAGTATTTTAGAATGGAATTGTTTTTAAAAATGCATTCAAACTACAAAGTTGTAAAACATGAAACACAATGGAATTACACAGCATCAAACAGTAGGCTATCAGGTGGTTCGACTTATCTAAAGTCTAAAACTAAATCCAGAGTCAAGTGCAAAACAAATAGCCTAGTTTTATGAATATATATAGAGTCATCACATATTTTAAATAGTTTTTTCCTTCTTATCACATGGCCTGTGTGTGTGTGTGTGTGTGTGTGTGGGGTGGGGGTGGGGGGCAGGGGTGGATCTGTGAGCGTGTGTGTCTTATGTGTGTGTGTGTTAGCATATGCGCTACTGTAACATTGCTAATGTTTCTTTGCGAACAACACACTCTACAACAATGCTAATTTAATTTCAAGTTTACCATCCGTGCTTACCTTAATTGTAGTTTCAGGTAAATTCAAAGATGCAGCTAATTCACATCTTCTGGGTCTTGAGACATAATTCTCCCTGTAAAACTCCTTCTCCAGTCTCCCAATCTGTTCCCTTGTAAACGCTGTTCGGTACCTTCTCACCTGGTCCGCGTTGGAGCTGTTGGAGCCCATACCATTCATATTGGACATAGAGTTGGAACTTGATGTCCCAGAATTACTGTCTGAAAAACCTAAAAATGGGTGCATAGGAGAAGAACGAATTAAAGCAATTCTTTTTTTAAACCGTATTTGAGCTTTCTGATATTTTCTCATAAGCGTTCTCATAAAACAACGCAATAGTATAAAAATGCCAACGACTTTTATTGTAGCTATGAAATGCATTTATTTTTCAAAATAATTATGGATAAAAGTCAGACTAAATTGTACATTTTAAATTGCTTTCTAGATTTCAAAAGAAATTAATTATATGTTTGAGAAATGTGTGGAAATATTATCCGTACTTTTGTTTATACTGATGTTACTAATATTATTTAAGTTCACCTTTCATTTTTAGGTCGCTGAAATGTATATTAAATGTCTATACTAGAAGAAAATGCGAGTAAAGCTACCTTTATTGTTTTCCTTGTGTTCCCTGACACTGCTCGGGGAGCGATGCGATGGACATCCTACTTCAACATCACTGTTAATATCAGACTCTGCAGAAACATCTGGATATAAGCTCATTTTCTTTCTGTTTTCTGAAGAAGAGATCTCCGCGGACGAGGTGTTGTCGTTGTTGTGGTGAGGAGCGAACAAACTGTCGATTTCGAATTTTCCTTTGGTTGGGATATCCCCAAGACTCCCGTGCAGTGAGGCGGAGGTTAGTCTCGGGCTCAGGCGACCACTGTGTTGGGAATTTTCCAGGGCCTCCAGCACCGTGTTTCCAGCAGACTCCGACAGATTTGAGTGCCTCTTCCCGGCTACAGGACTGTGTAGTCCTCGTTCCATCAGAATCATCTCTTTTCTTATCCTCTCCATCATGAAGATTCGCAGGAAAAGCAAAAGTTCCAAGTCTGGTGCTCCGTTGAGTTGTGGCGGGGCTAATCCGCATTCAGCTCTGCAACTGTCTTTAAATAATATAACACCTTTTTATGAGCGAGTCGAAAAAAAGAGCACAGAATGCCAAAGCGTGCAACGAATGACTGCTCAAAATGACCCGTGCATCCTCTATCCAGTCCAAAATGTCATTCATCAAAAAGAGGTTTGCAGGCTCGTGGAGAAGGTGCGCGTGCAGCCCTTGGAATGATCATTTATTGTAACAGGTTTATAAGCAAATAAATACACGCGGGTTGTCAGCTGATGATGGAGGCGGCCTGCGGTCAGACGCGCAGATCCAGGTGGAGAGGGAGAAGAGAAGTGAAGAGAAGAGCTTCTGTCCCTCGCTTGATCAGAGACTGCTTTGGATCGCTCCTGGGTTTGGCCTCTGGGGTGAAATTGACAGTCTGATTAATAAAATGAGCGCGGCAACATTTCCCTCTTCATTTAGGAATATCATTACGCTTTGATTCTCTATTGTTCCTCCCTTCTGTTGTCGCCACCTCCCTCTGTTTTTTTTTCTTTTCTTTTTTTTTGACTCTGTCGATAATTTCACTCCAAGCTGTTTCGAATTACACATTAGTAAATATCCTGAGCACTTTTAAGATACATCTATGACCATTCAAACACAAAGGAAATAATTAAATATATTTAAAAGTAAAAAAACAACAACATATTTTTGTAATAGAAGTGATCACAAAGCAGACGTTTTATTTAAAACGACTGGAATGTATTGCCTTGCCTATATTATATTATCTAAATCAGCCTCATTTTAGTGTAGGTTTCTGTGATAAGACACCTGATTCTATACGACAGACAAAATAATTGAAATCTCTGTTTTATTGTGCCTGTGTGTATTATTTGTCTGTTTAAAAAAAAATACATTGTTTCTTTAGCCTGTAGTGAGGCGATTATGAAGAACAAAAAGCACTTGTTATTATTGAAGAGCTGTTCCTATAGCTACTTTGAAATATTTTGAATAGCTGAAAACGGTCTTCAGATTGAAAAGGCAAGTAAGTTATTTCCCCTTATAGCCTAAATAACTAACATTTAGGTTATAGCCTACACTGTCGACTTTCACAACCATACACCCTGATGAAAAAAAAACAACGCGGAAGTAATAGAATCAGGTATAGCTCTAGTCACAATGCAGAAGTGTCATCATGAATCATAATTATGATGAATTACACCACACGGCTTTCATAATGGGCTCAGAGAAAAAATGCACTTGTAATGCTTATGTTCTCTAGCGGAATTAAGGAATTATTTAGCATACTTTTCTCGCATTTTCTTTGACGTTAAAATTCTCCATATTCCAAATGCAAAATTAATCACGGTAGAGATATTAACTGCCATAATATCAAGATTACAGTGACCGAGTGTGGAATGTGGTGAGGGACTAGCTCGTAATGGCGAGGTTAACAGGGAATGCGAGATGTATCCCTGCTGCGTTCGGCAGGGGAGCCAGACAGAAGCAAGAGGGAAGAAGCATTCGTGTCCTCTGTCGCCCCCAACCGCTTTTTCTGTGTAATACAACAGTCCATTCCTCTCTCAAAAGTGTACTTAACTAATAACTAGGACCTATGTTAGTAAATTGCGTCAGAAGGTCTTTCGCTAGATGATTGTTTTGTTTTGCCAAACCTAGCTTGAACGGTTATTCGCAACTAGTGTTGCAAAATTGTGTCGTAGGCCTACGCCATCGACCTGTAAGCTGACTTTACTGTCAACTAGACCTACATTATTGATGCAATAGGACATTTGTCTAATTAATATGATTCCTGCTTGTGTTTTGTGTAGCACTTGTGTAACAAGGCAAGTTAAGCTTAGAACTCAATGTGGATCTTACAGACATCATCAAAAAGGCCCACTTTGCACCACTTGCAATAAGTGCGACACCTCTGCTCAGTCCATAACTGACCCTGGATTCTGAAAAGGGTGAATATAGGATAAAGGAATCAATATTATGAAATTATATTCAGGATAAGTGGCAGAACATAATTTGAAGAAAAAAAAACCACATTAACCACTCAAACGATTCATAATGGTTATTTCAACAATTGGAACGATTTTACATTGTATAAAGCCATGCCTACTTATTTTATTGCAGACGATTCCTGAGCAAAAATCAGGTGCTCCAATTTCACAGTTGTTTATTCAAATGTGACAGTCCTTACTGCACCATGTCTGAACCACTTTAGTCCGATGTGAGAAACAGACATAGAGGTGGGTTTCCCGATATACGACGTCCCTATCACGGAACCACCGTGGACAAATGGTAGTTGGTGGAAATAAATGATTTAACGTGGATTCCGGCCGAAACCATATAGAGGTCGCAAATTGGCTTCACTGTGCATATATTTCCAGGAAAGTCATGAATGGCACATTACAGCACTCTAGACGTTTTATGTTGCAAATGAACCATTTCTAAAATGTAGTAATGGGTCGCAAGAAGAGTTTCACACTGTGCCACAATATGCAATAACATAACCCATAATCATATACAAGATATACCCTGATCAATTCAGGGCCTCGTTTCCCGATAACGACGTATTTTAACGGCCTACGTGGATTTTGGCTAAGTGTAAAGTTACTACTGGTCCTGACCACTCGTAGAATTCTTCTCAACGAAAGATACACTTAAGCTAAGTGCGGCGTCGGGAAACCGCTCTGTAACGTAAGATCCCTCTTACGACCGATTTTAAGTCCTTTTTAGCGTTCGGGAAACTCAGACAGTTTCCCGAACGCGCACTTAGCCTAAAAAGGACTTGAAATCGTTCGTAAGAGGAACCCTACGTTGCAGACCGGCTTCCTGACGCGGCACTTAGCTTAAGTTTATCTTTCGTTGAGAAGAATTCTACGTGTGGTCAGGACCAGTAGTAACTTCACACTTAGCGATGCAATCCACCAGGGGCGTCGTTCGGCCTATTATAGAAGAAATCCAAACGATGTTTCTGTGTATAGCACATCATGAGAATGTCATTGTTTCACCTGCCTATTCCCATCAAAATAGAAATAAAGAATAGTGAGTATTTGAAAATAAAGATTAGGCTATGCAAAACTAGTGCAGTGCCCGTAGGAATTATGCATTCTGTAGTGTTAGCAGACGTAGAGCTGTTGGGTATGGCAAGACATATTTGCACTCCACATAGGTACAGGTTACACTGAAGTATTATTGTGATGCATGTTTCCTTTTCATTACGAAATGTGTTAATGGTAGCCTTTTTGGAGAGTTACCAACAAATAAAGTTTGAGATTATGTAGTGGATGCAGTTGAATATAGATGTCAACGTTGCTGTCTAAACTATAAACGAAATGTCATAAAGAAAGAAATTATTTAAAATTAAGTTTTGGTTGAAATAGGATCACTTCTTTATTGTAAGGGTAAGGCCCAATCCCATTTCTAATCTCCACCCCTACCCTTACCCCTACCCCTTTGCCCTCGCTTTTTCAAACGGAGGGGTAGTCGAAGGGGTTTAAACTCTAGCCCTACGAATTGGGATAGCCCTTCAACACTTACGTACGTCATCAGTACGCTGCGTCAGCTGTTACGTTACCGGAGAGCGACAGCTGTCACTCACCAGACATAAACAAACATGGCGCCTGCAGCTGTTATTAACACAATGCAACATTTCATCAAACAAGTTTTAAAACCATGAATTACAAAGAAAATACTTTCATTTGTGTGATGCTTTTCCTGCTGTTTCCGACATTTTTAAAGGGACTCGCGCGATGTTTCTTCTTTAATGATCACGGGTTCGCAATGCATTGAGGGAAATCAGTCTACCCCTCCGTTTGAAGTGTGCCCTCGGAAAATCTCCGTTTGGAGGGGTAGAAAGCCCTTCCCCTCTCCCCTACCCCTCTGTCTTAACGTGAATTGGGACAGCCCTACCCCTCCACATGAACGCGCAAAACGGAGGGGAAGGGGAAAGACGAAGGGGTAGGGGGAGAAATGGGATTCAGCCTAAGTGTAGGGTAAGAATGGTCATGCAGTTGGACTCAAATGTAGGTTAATATGTATGTAGCCTACTGTACTGTATGACTTTGATGATGCTACCTTTGACAGCCCACTCTCAGACAGATGTAATAAATGTCCTTACAATGGGAACACAGTTTAAATACTCTGCTGGAGATGGCGTTACTATCCCCGCCCCGAATTTAGTGCATAGTGCACGTTCGATGCACGCATAGGCTAGCTAATTTCACAGCAATTAATGTAAACAGGTTAACGTGACGTAAACAGCTCATAAGAGATACTTAAGAACTCGTGCACGTTGCGCTCGTGCACCTGACTTTAAGATGATGTTCGGGAAACGCTCGTAAGTAGAAAGTGTTATTGAGTCTAGATGTCGCCAAAATCCACGTAGGCCGTTAAGATACGTCGTTATCGGGAAACGAGGCCCAGGCTACTTTGACTGCGTGCATGGATTTCGTTTAATTCTGACTGACCCCCAAAAGACTCATGCATAGGCCTACCTTCAAATCTGTGAAATGTTTTCCCTGCATCACAAAGGTAAATCATTTCATATGTTTGTTAGCCATAATTGCTTGATTTGATTACATTTGAGCCGTTCGTGTAACATGCAGGGTGGCGAGAAGGTGAGGCAACCTGCAAGCCACACACACATCCTGGCGTTGGTACTTTTGTCAATGATATACTTATAAGTATCACAAATAAGAGTTAATTGTGATTGTTAGACACTAAGTTAATTGACAACATATTCTCCTGGGATTCTGTGTATTGGTTTTTCGTCTAAGGGATTTGTATCGATACATAAGACTATCATTTTGTTTGGGCTTAAGTGAGGTAGGCCGATAACAATTGGTAACTATAGCCTACAATTTAAATGCATATATGTAAAAATGATGTAGGCCTACTTTACCAGTTACTCACTGAACTTAAATGTGGATTAACTGTTAATTTCAGATGAGTAAATTAAAACAAGGGGGTATGTAGGAAGGTAGAAGCGAGTAATCTTTGGTCACAGTGACGCAATCAAGCTGTCCATATTAGGAACTCTTCACTTTGAACCACGGATCACGAGTCCCAAACACTCACCTTACATATTATAAGTTGGTCGTTGGAGTTATTCTTTCCAGAAACACTATCTGTTTGAACTTGTGACAACCGAAATTGTGACGGTAGTCAGACAATGACAGTTTCGTGGGAAAAAAACTTCAGATTACGCACTGCTTGTGTAAAATAAGGCTGCAGCATTTTATTTATATATATTGCGCAAGACTACATATTATTGGCAGATTAGATGAAATGCCGCCTGTAAGAATAAATAATATGGACAGTCTGGAAATAACTTGTTTAAACGTAAAATCCCCTGGAGCCTTGTAGTAATTTCATTCGATTATAGTTCAAACCTAAATGCCAGCATTTCGATGTTTTATGTGGGCACTGTGAAACAATACGCTTAGTCTAGAACAAGTATGATACAACCTGTACAATGTATAGAATATGTTTCGGCAATGATCTACATTCTTCTCACTTATTATCTCTACCACTAGATCGAAAACTAAACTTCTGACATGGACTATCCACTAGGTATTTCCCTCTGAACACCCCCTGGATTAGAGTTAAAATGACTATTCCACTGTCTCCCCTCTTCATTGCATGTTGTGGTCTGTCAACAATTCACAAAGAATTGTTGGTGTGACTCGGGGTCCAGGGGAAAACAGCAGGTTGCCACCTTTAGTTTAAGACAGTCGTCTGGTTTCGTTTCCGACTCTTCAAATTAGTCTCGTTAGGAAGTCGTTTAACTTCACAGATGTTAAGCTCCCTGGACTGTTTGTGGCTTGGGGGTTATTTTTGGATTCTACCACACATCCGTTCATGGACTATCTCTATATAAACTGATAGAGCCATCTAGCGATAACACCGTATCATTGCAATTTGTCTAGCTACAAATCAACATTGCAGAGTCACTCTTGAAAGTTTGATGAAGACCTTCCGGGCCAAATCTACTCAAAGGTAGTAGCCTACAACTGTCTATCTTGAACTACAGAGTATTTGTGATCTGAACCTCCCCATTTGAATTTTAAGTTAATGCAATAATACATTGTACGTATACAACTTGCTGGTTCTATCTCATCTTGCATGTTCGGTGCACGTTTAATTCAAAATTAAAATTTGACTTGTAGTCTTAAACCAGATATGCAAGTCAAATTCACCAAAGTAAACATAACACTCTGAAATGTGTATCTGAATAAATACGTCAATAGGACATGTTTTGGCCTGAAAGAAAGGAACGTCAACTTTACTCCATATGGCCAGCTGAACTTTGTGCAACTTAAATGCAACTGAAACGCAGTGTCATGTGTTTTTTTGATCAGTCATTGAACAGGAGACTAAGGAGAGTTCCTTCAGAGCCCCACCTCTGTCTGATGTTCATGTTCAAGGTCAAAATGAGCTCCCAAAACGCTATACTGGTAGGACCTACCTAGAAGTAAGTCGGTCAAATTCTATTGAGGATTATTAAGAACACACACGTTGTGAACAACGGGTGTGTCTCGTAAAATCAAAAGTTACACAGCTGCGACGAAGTTGCACACAATTCAACTGGGCATGGTCTGGTGTGGTTGACGCCCCTTACTGTTATGGCACAAACATGGCAAGTTTGGAGGGTTAAATCCTTACGCCAAACTGCACTATTTAAAAGACAATGTTGCGATGGCTAATAACAGAAAACGTAACGTTTAATGCTTTTAATTTCAATATCATTCCAACGAGATGGATTGTTTAGAGCTGTGTTGGAAAGCCTTTGCACATAAAAACAAACAACTTTAAAGAATGAACAATCTGGCCACAAATAGTTTGTTTTATATAAAAAGGTGACCCTTTTCTCGTCTGTATATGCCTAAATGCCCTATTTAAGGAGGATCTAGAATTCTACTCGAATAGCTTGGGGCCCCACTTGAAGAGGCATACATATTGTAGGCTATGATCGATAGCAACTCTCAAGGCACCTTGTCTGAGAACATGAAAGTCCGATCAACTGTTGATCTAAGGCCGAGTCAGATAGTTTTCCATTGCTAAGTTTCCCTACAGGCTGAATAAACTCTCTAATTGAGTGAAACACCAACTTCCGCACCAGGCGAATAAGATGGTAGCTTAGTTAAGATAGATATTGTGTAAATAGTGAAATTAACATGTTTGATTCAAAATAGCATGCAGGCCTATCACATCCAATCCAGGCATTAATTGGTGAATTATTGGCTGGTGGGTTATCGTTTTTATAATTTTTGGTAGGCCTATTATTTTTAAAGTCTAAAATCAACATAGCCTTTGTGGCATTCTAGTGCCATTGTTTTCTGTACCTACTTTACCTAGAGTTCAGGTAAATAAGACTGGACGCTATCCAATATATGAATCTGTTCAGTTTAGGTCTAAAATGATTATCGAAGAGTTCATTAGTCAAAAGAAAAAAAAACTCAAACACAAATTGCTACGAGCCGAAGCAGAGTGCAGTTCTTGCGTCTGCATTATTTGCATGTCACGTGAGCACAACTGGCCAACCATTTGTCTGGTTGTAGCAGTTGTGTAATTAGTTTGGAGAAAAATATAAAAGGTTATCTGTCATCTGCGTAGGGTTGGCCATATGACCCGTGAAGTATTATAGCGCTTGAGACCAGATAGTCTAGAATGTGTACTGAGGGCAGATGAGAGGTTCTACAGTAAGAAACGGAGAGTATTCCGTCATATAAAAATGGAGGGTTTGGGAGGGGATATACCGCCAATGCACAACAGAAGTTTTTATCCATCTGCATTCGGGGCACACACTGGCCGAACTGCATCAGGAGCGACGGTGTACTCGGTCGGGGACAGATCAAACTCATTCACTCATGAATCTTTCAAGGCATATGGATCCTTGCCTAGTACCACGACCGCCTCAAATACGTCTGTCGCCTTCGGCTGTCAATTCGGCAACAGTTGTTACAGTTGCAAAATACCGCACAGTCCCTGTTTCCAGCACAGCGTGTTGAAACAACCCGCTAACGCATCTCTGAGTGGACATTCAGAAAAATCAGTGGATATGACGGGTTTTCCTACCACTAACGTGCACTGCAGTGAAATCCCAGGGAGGGGTAAAGAGTTTGGGGTTTATCAAGGCTTTCCAGCTCACTATCCACGGATTCCAGGATACATTGATGTACCTGTTGTGCCTCGGAGTGGCCCTGGTGATCCGCGACACGAGGCTGTTTTACCAATGGAAAGCTATCATCAGCCTTGGAACTGGTCGAGCAGTTGGGGAAGTCAACTTTACTGTACGAAAGAACAGAACCAAAACACGCATCTTTGGAAGTCTTCACTTGCAGGTATGAAACACTGCGGTTTTCATTTTAGCCACTACAAAACCAAGAGTAAGTCAGCAAATGTATGAACATCTTCTGAACAAAATATCATATACATGCAGGTAAATAGATAACTCATCGGATATTAGGGTTAATGCGACGGAATATAGGTCCAAAGTGTGTCACTTTAAAACACACATATTCTCGGGATGACCAATAATTTAATGTTTTGTAAGTTCCAACCTTTATTGTACATGTTCTACGTGTATAAATATGTTAACATTTTATTTATAAATGAGGGTTTATGTCTATTGTCCCTGGCTAAGTCAATTGCTCTTCCATTTAAGAAGGATAGCCTATTAACCCATATGTGTAGCTGCAATCACTACACGTTTTTTATTTTATTTCTTGAAGGTATAGAGAAAGAAAGTAATTGTACCTTAAGTTAAATATTATACTCTCACGAAACCCTCTCCTTCTTTTTCCCCTAATAGAGGATTCAACACTAAACCGGCCAGATGCCACCACCTTATACCGCCGTGGAAGGAAGAAAAGGGTGCCGTACTCTAAATTCCAGCTCAAAGAACTTGAACGAGAGTACACCA
The DNA here is from genome assembly GCF_963457725.1 of Sprattus sprattus. Taxonomy (NCBI): domain Eukaryota; kingdom Metazoa; phylum Chordata; class Actinopteri; order Clupeiformes; family Clupeidae; genus Sprattus; species Sprattus sprattus. Next base: position 12,141,769 of record NC_137924.1, read on the forward strand.
CCAACAAATTTATCACTAAAGACAAAAGACGACGAATTGCCTCCGGCACCAACTTAACCGAGAGACAAGTGACGATATGGTTTCAGAATCGACGCGTCAAGGACAAGAAAATTGTGTCAAAAACAGCGAAAGACTTTGCGCCTTTTTCGTGAAATCCTTATAAAGTTCTCCATGGTAAATGCAGGGTGATCTCAGGGATTGAACTAAATGTATGTTTCAATTATATTATAATTTTACAGAGACACTCCACTTAGCACATTGGTCTGATTCAATTATTTTCGACAAGTGTACAGTTTTGTGTTTTTCTTGCATGGCCATTGGTGAAGACATTTTTGAGAAGAAAGAAGAACCCCTGTTCGTTTTTCGGTAACGTGCGTTTAAAACCACATTATTTAAAAATTATATTTCCACCGTATCTGTGTTGAGCTGTTATTTACAGGCTACCCAATTTCAAGTTGTGAAAAAATGTTTGAGTGTGAGCCAGAGAGAGATGATGAGTAGACGTGTGTGAATTAAAGACAAAATTAATTTGACTAATAGCCTACAGATTGATGCTTAATTTCACACGAAGATGATGGGATGGTGGGCTATGATATTGCCTATCTACAGCAAAAGATATTAAAACATAAGCATATAGTATGTTTTGGTCACAGTCTAAACAGTAGGCCTAAATCGGCTTCGAAAAACGAGTCAACATTGACGCTCAGAATAGTGAGATTTTGTAAAAACTGTAACTTTAAACTTTAACTTTAAACGTTAACTTTAAACTGTAACTACTGTAATTTTGATATAGACATTATTATACAGTAGCAATTTTGATTTGTAAGGTCTGGTCTTGTAAGAAATCACATTTCGAAAGGCCTCAGTCAAATAAATTTAGATCTTCATCTTTGGCCCACTTCCACTTTAATAATGATATATATTTTTGTATGAAAATAAAAGGCTTTGTCATAGTTTTTACAAGTAGTTCGCTTCAAATTAATCTAGTCTAATCATTAGCCATAGAGCTCTTAAATCCAGACAAGAAAAGTAGCCAAGGCAAGGGTTGAAACTGGGCTAGCAATAAGTAGGTCAGTAAAAAAAAATCCCCCAAATTGTAAATGGTTATTATGCATCAAGAACAATGCAATAACTGAAGCAAAAAGTTGTTGTGAAATTTTACGTCTTACCATTGACCTTGACATATTTTCATGGTCTGCGACCTTGACTGGAATGACGCTCATGAATAATCAAACTCTCTCCATTCATAGGCCGCTTTCGCCACCTGCTGGATCAAATGGACAATTACATAGACTCGGACTGATGGGGAGGCATTTCCTATTTCAACTCATTTTTGAATAAGTTACATTGCAATCATCGGTGGTGGTAGTGAAGTCTTATTTTTTGAATGAACCTAGTGCTTCCTTACTTTATTCTACACTTAAAAAGGATCCATGGAGTGTTCTAATACTATCAAGGATACGGAATATCCCTTGCACTGGCACTGACGGAGTCGGAAGACGTCCGAATGCCTGCAAAACTGACAAAGAAACTCCACGACGGTAGTGTTCAAATTGTTTTCCTATTAGAGGGATTCAGCCTTATATTAACACATTTCATCCTTATCTCGTTAATCCTTTCTTTTGAACGCAAATTACAATGTATGCCTTCCACCTATACACATTTGACTTGGTTTTAGTTATATTTATGCACTTGGACTTAAATCCATGGTCTTCCAGACTTTGAACTTGAACTAAGCCTTATTAGAATTTACAAGGTATATTTTGGACTACCATATAGAAAGGGCAGCTGGATCCTCTTGTTTGTGGATACAGTGAGTCAGACAGAAGAATCTCACTTTGGTTGCTTTCTTGAATTTACTAGACTCGTAAAAACTCGCAGTCCAATCTGCCCCCTCTCTTTTTCCCGGAGACGCATGTTAACAGTTGTCATTTTACTAACGCTTCCAGGAGGAACTCTTGTTATCTCTACTGAGAAACTTTAGAGAGACCTGCAGAAGGTAAGAGGTCATTATACGTATAGGGTGATTTGTGTGCAAAGATAGGTTATAATATCGGACATTGTTAAAATAGTCTTTGTCTGAAAGCCTATTTGTTTTGAAATGACCACATCTAACCTTCTAACTGCTTTAACAGATAATGTTTTATCACTGATTTTTTTCACCAATCTGTAAATGTTAAAAACCCCTGTGGTTAACCAGCAAAAGTCCTTTGGTGAACTTGCAGTGGTATAAACTATATAATCTATACTACTATAATAATCGTAGTTAACAATCCCACTAAACAAATGCATTTGTGTCATGGGTTCAATAATCCGTTTCTTCTTATGAGCATAGGCCAAAATGTAGTGGTTTGTATCGTGCTTTGTAATTCATCACCTTGCGTTTGGTCAGCCGAAAACGAACCTAGTTATTAGGAGCATTAACATATTAGGCCTGCTGAAACATACAGTTAAAAAATGGATTTCACACATTCCCGACCACGACATTTGTTAATTTTCTCAAGAGGTTGGGAAGAAAACATCTCCAGATGAACATGCCATTTCAAGAAGGTAGATATTAAAGAAATGAATAACCTACTCCCCATGAACTTTACCCTGCTGCTTAACCTCTGTAATTTCATACACGTTCAGTCCACATTTTGTATATCTGTGTGGGCTTCTGAACGCTTCCTTCTGTGTGACGTTCTTTTACCCGCAAATTTGAACCTAAACTGTAGCTTCGATAAATACTATCAGGCAAATAAAACGAAAAATGCCTATTATATGTGTTCGATACGTAGGCTAGCTCTTGCAGTTAAGTATCAAACTAATTTTATGTATGGTGCATATATGAGTTCGAATGTTATCGAATATTTCTAGCCAACAACCGAAGCGGAACGCCGCAATTACTGCAACTAGGCCTGGTATTCTTATTCCTGTTTTTATTTTTATTTTTTCTGTTGCATTCTACTGTGGTCTGTAGAGAGACTGGACAAAAGAAAGGTCAACAGCAAAACAACCAGATTGTGTGTGTGAGCCATATGTTTTTGTCCTCCAACTACATTTTAGAAGCTACCGATACAGCCCCCAGGTATGGGGATACATTATCATACTACTAAGTACTGGGATACATTACATCATCTCTCATCCAGTTAGATTTTATAAAGTAATGTAGGTTTTTTTCATTTTTGTTTTTCATTACTATTCGTCTGTTCCTTTTCATCGTAGAGGTCATGATCTGTTTTCTACATATTAATGCAACATACAATGCAAAGCCAGTCATTTATTATTAATTCATTTATTTTCCTGAGTTGAACTAAACTCTTAATCACCGCCAATATGGAATATTCTGCTTTTAAGTACAATACACCTATATCGGTTCGATCGGTTGGTCACTACTTTGTGTCAAGGCAAAGGGCGGAGCTGAACAGCATGTTTAGCATATCACGTGATGTTGCATGGCCAAATCAACAATTACCCTGCTTTTATTCTTTAAGTGTAACTATAAGGTCTTGTAAGAAGCGTTTTAACCAACTCTTCGGAGATGTGCGAACGCAATGTTCTCAGTTCTGGCTATGTTGGTTCACTGCTGAATTTTCCTTCTCCGGACTCTTTGTATTTCCCAAATTTACGGAGCAATGGAGCCCATCTTTCCGGACTTTCTCAGATTCCCTACAGCAGAAGAGAGGTGTGCTCGTTCCCGTGGACTTCCCCAAGTTCGTGCACGGCCCCACCACAGAGCCGCGCCTTTAATGGTTATTCTCAGCCGTTTCTGACAGACTCAGTGCCTCAAAATACAAACCCAAACTACAATAAAGGATCGTCTGAAGAGCATTTGAAATATTATTTCCAGAATGCACATCAAAAAAGCGTGGAACATAGACAAGAGACATCGTTCATCGGTGAACACGGAATGACTAATTCTGCTAGTTCTAGCAAGTACGAGTTATCTAACTTGGACAGACGGTCACAGAACTCGGCTTCACACACTGAACTGAACTCAAGTATGCAAGTAGCTAGCGATGGTGTGAAGCAATCGGTCAACTCACTTGTCCAAATGCAACCATCCTCAAGTAACACAACACCCAGAACATCGTGCTCTGATGGTATGCAATTGTTTCGTTTACTTCTCCACTCCCGATTATATAAAGAAATATAAATGACGCTCACACGCAGAGTTGAAATATAATGTAACAAATGTGAACCTTATCTAAACTCTGAGGCTCGTTATAAGCCTTTCAATTCTAAACAAAAACAAAAAATACAGTTTCTAGTTGCTAATTATTAATAGTTGCATATATGTTTTTTCCAGGTGTGCCTTGGTGTCCATCACAAGTGAGACAGAGAAAAAAGAGGAAACCCTATACAAAGCCACAGCTGGCTGAACTTGAGAGTGAATTCTTGTTAAATGAATTTATAAACAGACAAAAACGAAAGGATCTTTCAGTCAGGCTGGACTTGAGTGACCAACAAGTTAAAATCTGGTTCCAGAATCGTAGGATGAAAAAGAAGAGACTTTTGATGCGTGATCATGTGTTTGCATTGTACTGACTGCGGCGAGACGGCCTGTAGGTTGCCTTCGGCGGGCGCAAAGGTCACAGGCGACCGGATCAGACGTATCTTCACCACGCCTGGAGGTCACAAATGTGTAGAAAATGCTCAGATTATTTAATGCATATATTATATTGCAAATTTTATATTTATTTTCCAGAATTGCTGTATGTGAAGCTCTGTTTGTTAACTGAAGAAACGTCTAGGTGGTGTTAGGAAATACTAAGGGCAGCATGCCATTCAGTATGCATTCATCAAATTATTGCTAGTTATTATTGCTAGTCAACGCCGACTTTTTGTAAAACACTAGGCTATATGCTCATGTATGATGTTTATAGTTACGCGAAGAAAAATAAAGACCAGTTCTTAAAACTCAACCAAAACCGCCAGGTGTTGAATTTGCTTAGATCATTGAAAACGTTTTGGAAAGGGATACATTCAAACCATCTTCGTTAGACTGGACACACACTTAGCAATATTGCACGCACCGTTTAAGTGGATCTGTCATTTGTCTGTAAAAGTTCATGTGCGCTACAGCTTTAGAAAATGGTCGTACCTCATTCTTCTGCCATGTAAGCCATGAAATACATAATCTTCTTTAGGCCATCTAAGGGTCGGTAGGATATTTGGATTAGATCTGTTGATGAATATTTACTAATAGCATACTGGCCAAAGTAGATCTTAATTGTCTTTATATGAATATGCTGAATATGCTATTTCACTCCGGGTCTTAGTCCAAATCGTGGAAATCAGTCTGTTGAATATTGTATTGTGTATTAAATAATTTAACTAAGTATTAAGAGAAGAATATACTGCATATGTGATTTTAGTTGTTGTTGTTTTAATCATCTTAAGGCCTTATGTCCAAACTGGGGCTGTTGTGCGTAAAACGCGTCCAAGCTCAAGTTCGTTGGTCAAGTGAAACAGACATTGATCCGACTCAGAACGTAAAGCGGGACAGAATTTTTGCAAATTATGTACTGCATCCGTCTATTTTTTTCTGATATAGACTACATTTCAGTGTGAAATAGGTGTAAGGTATTCGAACTTTAATATGAAAGGCCATATACAACTTTAACCATAAGTTATCAAACAACTTCAATGTATTTGCATATCTGTGCCACCTTTGCGCATATAACACCTGCATTACTTATGTTAGTAGCCTACTAGTTTGTCATACCAAAGGATGGGTGTAATGTGCAATTACGCACCAAAACAAGAAAACGTTTTTTTATTTCGTGACAGATGTTATAGTAAATGTAAACTGTGAGCAGGCAGCACGCAGGCAGAATCTGTATAGTATAGTATAGTATAGTATAGTATAGTATAGTATAGTATAGTATAGTATAGTATAGTACCAGTATACCTGTAAGAGCTTAACCTTCTTCGCAATATTGCAACAATGCGCAAGTGGGTTAATGCTAAAGCATTGAAATTAAACAAATGAGTAGAACGAACAAAATGTTTGTTTAAAATATGTATTCACCCCATGTGTTTTACGTAACAGTAGGCTGCATTTGTTGCTGTTTTCAAATTTGCAAGGCAAGATGCATATGTGTGCCATAAAACAAAGATTTCCTTACAATACATGTGTCCATTTTATTGAGATATGGTATTCTTTACATTTCAATATTTTCATGTGTAACAGCTATTTGCCTATAAGTCAGCATGGTGCTTTAACTGGCAAAAACACAAGAATTTAAACAGCACACCATAGGCTTTGCATTGTGTCCCATGCTTAGCTTAGTCGAGCTAGCATTAACATTGGAAACCAACTCTAAAAACGATGCATTCATGGAATAATTCTAAAAATTGTCCCCGAGACGCCCCACTTCGGATTTGACCATGGCGAATAGCCTGTGGATCGCCAAATGGGGGATGAGGTTGTTTTTCCATCTTTCAAGCTCCTTTAAGAAAACACCGCCAGACACTACCTGTTCATGCGCTCCAGATACTGGGGGCGCCAAAACAAAGTTAAGGTCAAGTTAGTATCTAATCTTGCATTTAAATTTCGCGCATAAACTTTAACTCGGGTGCTTTGAAATATTTAAAACGTTGGAATGTAAGAAATAGGTAGCTTTGTAGCCAAATGTAGGGTGCTCCTCACGCGGTTAAAACGCAAACAATTAGAGAAGGCCTCACTGTTTCCAGGGACAAAAGAAACAGTGTTACAATGCCGGTTCATGTAGGCTAGGCAACTAATTGCAACAACATTTAAAAAAGATGTATAAAGTGGATTTAACATATTAAGTGGTATTTTCTGGCACTAAAATAACACCCACTGAATCTAGACTTCGCGTTCCCTTTTTGTCTTTCCCAAAAAGCATGCAAGTGGATCAATTTTAAAAATATATTTTAGTCTGCTGTTACAAAGCACCGAGAAGCACCCTAAACAAAGACAGAAAATGAAGAAAAAAAAACTCAAAAAGAAATTCAAATATGGAACAGTGTCTTTTCACAAATGTGAACACAAAATAAAATTGTTATTAATACCTTGTCTTGATGGCTATACTTGTCTTGCGCGCTTGGGTTCTTAGCCTTGAATACATGTACATATGCAATTTACATTCACAAATATATTCTTTGTCATCAGAATAGAATAACGTGCGATTCCGTTAAATACGGTGATTCTTTGCGTTTTTTCATGATAGTTTCTTGAATACACTTCAACTACAACGCATCCTTTTGTCTGTGCAATAAAATGATTTGACTGCTGACGGGTATTGGTGATTGCTGGGTGCACATCGTCTCAGACGGCAGACGTTCAAAGCCAGAAGAGTTGTTTTGGACTTGGCAGTGTGAATCTCTAAAGGTCCCCATCAATCCCGGCCTTCAAAGTTCCAGTTGACTTACAATTCCAGGGATAAAGCTTGACTATTTCTTATTGGATATGGACAAAACATAAACGTGGATTAGTGGCATACATGGGTAAAGTAGCATATACATCTAGTATTTTGCTTCAGCTCTGTTTGTATGCGTGGAGTGTATGTGTGGAATTCCTCAGCAAAAACGTTAATATACTCGGAAAGTTACACTTTTTAATATGTTGCATTCAAATACTTTCCATTGACGCTCTAATCCAAAAAGTGAGTACATTGCGAAGGGTTCATGATGACTCGTCTGATTTATCTTTGGCTACACCTAATTCTTTCTTAGTTTATTTACTTGATTGTTTGTCTTGGTTCTACCTTTCGAACATTACAGCACCCTGCTATCAGTGAAACATTGAAATAGAAATTAAAACTGGGCCTGTGTGTTATACATAGTTCTAGAATTGCCTTTTTATTCAGAAAACACTCTGTGACTTAGATTATTGAGCGTGTGTCGTGCAATTGAATAAACTATGTTCAACACAACTTAAAATTGCGAATTAAAATGGTGAAAAACAGTGCACTGGCGTGCGTAAGGTATAATGTACAACGTTTTTCTGTAGTCAAAGACATTTCAGGAAGGAAAATATATCAGTTAGTTGGAATTAAGTTACAAATGCTTTTGTTTAAAAGGTGAAATGTTCAGATAAATGCGTTGCATGAACAGTATCGACACTGTGGCACAACTGTTACTTCAAGCTGCAGTGCATATAGGTAGACATATGCCTTGGATGGGATATACAGTGATTGTTTACCAACGCCCTATTATTCATACGGGAGAAGCCAAAGATTAACAGGGGGGTTTGAGCAAAATACCGGTAACCAATGACCTGCTGGGTGCGTTCACCTATGAGTTGCTTAAGACAGTTCTTAATGACTGATATTGATATATGGTAATTTCTTTACCGGATCACATGACACAATTACCTCAAGAATCGATCAAGATGAATTGCACGTCAGCCTACGTTTCCGATTTTTTCTCCCTCATGGGTCCTGTCCACACGCCTATGGTGCAATAGATGGACAAAGTTTAACTCACTCAAGCTGCCTATTCCCTTTCTCTACCGCAAAAGGGAGATATGACGGAGTACGATGATCGCAGCAGCTGCGCGTCAAATATGTATTTGCCGAGTTGCACGTACTATGTATCGGCGCCCGATTTTTCGTCGGTCTCGTCGTTTTTACCGCAGACTACGTCGTGTCAAGTTAATTTTCCTTATTCTTCCAACATAGCTCAAGTCCAACCTGTTCGAGAAGTGTCTTTCAGGGACTATGGACTGGATCACCCGAGCAAATGGCATTACAGGGGCAATTATGCTTCCTACTACTCGTCGGACGAGATAATGCACCGAGATCTAATCCAGTCAACGAACAGAGCGGAAATGCTATTTAAAAACGATTCCTTGTACAGCCATCACAGCGGCAACAACTCTTCCTGCAGTTTATTTCCGAATGTTGGTAGGAACGGTGTACTTCCTCAAGGATTTGACCAGTTTTTTGACTCTGCTAACTCTGAGAAGCCCAGCCCTGAGCACTCCAAACAAAAGACAGAGTCCAGTGTCCCCGGAGATGCCGCATGTAATAAACAGTCTTCAGATACATCCGAGGAGTCGAAACAAGACCTAAATGACAACACAGAGGAGGAATCTTCGATATCAAACTGCGGGGATGACAAGAACAACGGCTCAAGTAGGTACACGCATTATAGGGCTTAGAGCTGGTCCACTACTTTGTCAGACCGGTTTTATGTGCCGATTTATAAGCATGCAAAGGTTTTTATATACCCAATAAGATTTACTTTGCTGTTGTAAAAACATTTACGATGGGAAAGCGCTTTAGGTGGGTGACTGCAATGGTAGCGATGCATCCTATATTTAGAAAATGTGTTGTGGCATGAATCGAATAGGTCGAGTTCAACCAAATCCTTTCCAACGTGGGGTAGTCTAAAAATTGAGCCTTTGTTTATATTTAGCCTACATGAAGGTTAAAGGCGATGTTGTATTTGTGGATATGAAAGAATTTCAGCTATATAAAGTGAGTGTTTCACGAAACAATGTTACTTATTTTGAACGCGAGTCTGTCCGTGGTTGAATCATAGTATTGTTCTTGTGCGCCTGCGTCGCGTGGGAGTTCGTGTGTGTGTGTGTGTGTGTGTGTGTGTGTGTGTGTGTGTGTGTGTGTTTGTGCGTGCGTGTTTGGGTTCATGTGCTCACTTGTAGCTTATGTTTATGTAAAGTTTTGGTTTTGTGTAAAGTAAGGATTTGTGTCTGTGTGGTTGTGTGTGTGTGTGTGTGTGTGTGTGTGTGTGTGTGTGTGTGTGTGTGTGTGTGTGTGTGTGTGTGTGTATGTGTGTGTTTCAGGCAGCTTTCGCGTATGTATGTTTTCAAGTAGACTTTTAAATTTCAGAAACAAACCAAAATACTCTCAAAATGTTGTAATTTGCAAAAAATATCTTTCGAAACACGAGTCTGCAATAAAAAAACGTTACTTCTTTTTACAGGTGCATCTAAGTCCAGGAAAAAGAGGTGTCCCTATTCTAAGTACCAGATCCGAGAACTTGAACGAGAATTCTTTTTCAATGTGTACATCAACAAGGAGAAACGCCTGCAATTGTCAAGAATGCTAAACCTCACAGACCGCCAAGTGAAGATTTGGTTCCAGAATCGACGAATGAAGGAGAAAAAGCTCAACCGAGATCGGCTTCAGTATTTTACTGGAAACCCCTTGTTCTGAGTTAAAACGACTTCAGACGCAACGGCAGACTCATGCTCATGACCTCCACTATAATGCCACCAGTATAGGTGTTGTTGGGAGGTTCCAGTCGTTTGAAAGGAAAGATAGCCTATTGCAACCCTAAACCCAATGCTGTCAACAGGCCGGACTGGTGTATTTCTTAAAACTATGCAACGCCTTTGGTATCACAACCGTGAATACAATACCTCAAACAAGGGAAACTATTTACGAATTATTTAAGACATTTGTAAAGTCGACGTATGCATTATCCAGTTGAGTTAGAGCATCCAGGGCATCTCGACAATCGTTTTTCGTACTTTCTCGTTTATTGATGAATGCCACTGAAATGTAACCTTCTTGTATCAATCGTATTTATTTATTTCATTTTAAATGGCCGATTCATTGTGATAGCCAACCACATGAGTATTGCAGTACGCAACAGATACTTTGATTACAGTAATCAACACGTAATTTCATAATAGTGGAATTATGTATGCATTAGTTAGCCGCATGTGATGTATTAATGTATTAAATAAACCAAAACACTGCAAACAAATGTTTTTGGTTGTGCTGTGCGTCCGTGTGTGCCCGTTTGTATTCCCATTTATGGAATTCCATAAAGAAGCTTAGCCTTTATTTACATTAAGATGAACACAGAATGTCTTTCAGAGTTCCTACAGACATTGGTCAATATGTGATGACCGATGGAAATGAGTCAGAACGAACATTTATAGGCCTGCGCTGCGTTTAGCAAAAATAACCGCTGGCTGATGTTAGGCCGTAGCTGAAAGGCTATACGCCAAACCGTGAAGCTCTTCATCAGCTGTAGGCTGGCCAATAATAACTACACGAGAACTATAGTTCCTTTATTCCTTTTATGTTGTTTTACACTAAGGGTGTTTACTAAACCTTGAACCGTCTAGACAGACTAATAAAACCCTAGCTGTAAATGTCTAAATTGGGGGCTATTGGACCCTCTGGTGACTTCAAATGCGACTCTGTCCAGAAACACCACAAAGGGATGTAGCCAGTTAATTTTATGAAACACTCACTACAAAATCTGAGAGTAAAATCTTATATACAAAATAATTTGATGTTATCGAGAAAAAGTGATTCCTGCACTATCAAGCTGGAGACTCAGCGTGAACTCTATCTAAAGTACAGGCCAAATTTGGACATGGATAATATTAAGTCTTTTTTTTTGTTTAGAATTTCTGTAACTGTTATTGTCCATTGGCCACTCTAATATATATATATATGTATGTATATATTTAAAATCTAAATATTGCATTTGAACTTCCTTAATGTCAAGGTCGTCACCCTTAACCTTTTTGAATAAGTATAGGCGCTGTTTTGAGAAAGGCGCCCTCTGAGTATAGCTGCAGTGCAGCAGGATCTCAACATGGCTGCCGTGTCTCCTTGCCTTAAATCTGCGCATTCTTCTTTCATTGAAGCAACTCTATGTAAAGATTAAGATACATAGTATGCACCATTTGCATAGGCGTTTGAGTAAAGGGGATATTCGGGAAAAAACTGTTATATGTGTTAGAACGAATAACCACCCATTTCACTGAAGGAAAGCAATTTACAGACATCAGAAGAAAGTCGAGACAAGAGGCGAGTCAAATAATGTGTGCAATACCCAGAATCAGAAATAGAATCAGCTTTTATTGGCCAAGTTAGTTTGCACAAACAAGGAATTTGTCTTGGTGCAGTGGCTCTCAGTGTGCTTACACATATTACACATATATACATCACAACACAAAACAATACAACAGTGCAAATAAGAACAACAGTGCAAAACAATACAATACAACAGTGCAAAACAATACAATACAACAGTGCAATGGTAAACAATCCAATATGTCTTAAAAAAATATCCAAGGAGTATATAAACAATAGTGCAAAGTGGAGAGTCCAGGAAGAGCAGGCATAAATAAATACTATATGGTATTGGGTTATACAGGAAGGGTGAAATACTGTTAGATGAGATATTGGTGGAAATGCAAGGACTGTCCTTCCATCATTTTTCACAATTTCTCTTTCAGCATAGCTTTATAAACAGCCAGGGATAAACGTGTCAGTCTGCTGTAACTGCACCACCTTCATTCACTTTTTTTTTTATCCTGATCCGATTTTGTGTGGAAAACTATTTGTATATCTTTGAGCAGCTGTCAGCTGTCTTTAAGCCAGATTTGAGTCTAAAAAGACAGTCATCCTATATAGACAGGCTCTTAAGATAATGTCCGTTATTAAAAAGTCGTAAGTCTTTGGCCTTAACAAGTTATAGCGGGTTATTTGCTTTAAAGGAACATGCATTGAACTTCATCTTGTACTGTTGTGTTAATCCGCTGTTACAAGCTTTATCCACATGAGGGCAGACGTACAGCAAGTTTTGAGGCTGAATATGAATCTCGGGTGTTGTCACACTGCACTTAACGCTATTGGCTTCAAAAAAGGAAGGGAATGAAAAATAATTGTACGAAAGCTATATCACTGAACCTTTAACACATTTTACACTAGGATAGTATGTTAACGTTTCATTATAATCAATGTTTCAAAACAAATGTGCAAGCTTCAGATAGGCTGCTATTGAGTCTGTGCCATTTTTATCCTATGCCAAGATTTGTTCCGAGAGTATCACATTCTTAATTCGTAATACATTCAACCACTTTCTTGAATATCAAAAGTAGTGTCATGTACATCTTGCAAAACTGTGTTGTGGATTTGAATTGTAACATGACGTAGGCCCTGGTGTTCTAGGCGCCGTGTAACCTTGAGGTGCATTTAAATGAGACAATGGGCATATAGGCCTACTTATTTCCCTCAGATAAAGAAATAATAATAAAAAGCAATTATTTTATGTGCAGCATATTATGATAAAATGAGAACAATTTGGATATGAAATAACTTATTTTACGTAGGCGACTTGCCTTTTCTTTGAGACGGATGGATTTTTAAACGTAAGAAGTATTTTCAGAATCTAGACTGCAACAAGCTAGAAAACGCTGATGATACAACCAACAACACTTTTGAATTAACACCATTTAACACTTAATAAACACCACAATAAACTATTTAATTCTACAGTGTGGATTTTCAAACGTCCAGCATGACAGCAACGTATACACAATTCAGGTTAATACATGAAAAATACCTGAACAAAGATACAACTAAAAAACGTTATGAGAAGAATGATGTGCCTCTTCACATAAAATAATAGGCTTTTGTAGTATACAGTGCTATTCATCTCGAGTTTATTTATATGATATACTATCAGGTGAATTTAGGTTAAATATAATCTTAGCGAGGCCTATTGCATAACTTTGCATTTGTGTTTGCAGTTATCTTGCTTTAACAGAGAAAGTGATGGAAAATATATCTGCATGTCTAACTATGAAATATGTTGATAAGAAATTATGTTCGTGATTACCGATGTAACGTCAAGAGAAAACATTCGCACGCGCTCGCGCGCGCACACACACACACATACATAGAGAGAGATATACACACACACAGAGAGAGACAGAAAAAACTCTTTAATTGCAACAGTCTCTGTTTACAACAGCCTCTTTCCTCACACAGAGTTAGGGTGTTGACTCGGAGCCAGATGCTAAAATGTTTGGAGTTCCGCTGTAGATGCATTGAAGAAAAAAAGCAAGATGAAAAGAGAGTGCCGTGCATTTGTTTCAGGTGTATTTATTTAGAGCGTTAATCGTGTTTTCAAGTAGAATTGTAGATTACACATTTGTTCTCAAACCTACCTCAAACAATTGCAACTAAACACAGGATACAGTAATAACAAAAAATTAACAAAAAAAAAACATTGACTTTATTAGTGCAAACAAATATGTAAATTACTTAACGTGCACGGCCATGCAAAATCTATTAAAATGCAGAAAAATATGTGCATTTTAAACTTGAACGTGCTCTGGCTCGAGTCCAGAACACATCAGAAACAAACCAAGGGCTGTATACTTTATGTTTACGTGTGCACTTCTCCTTTCGCCTGCATGAACAGTATACGTTTGAAATTCACGTTCAGTGTTCCTCTTCAAAGCCCAGTCCTGCAGACAGTGTCAGTAGCATGCTTGTTGATCTGTTATAAGCATCACATAACACACACGCAAGTGCGCCAGGTAGAAGGCAGGATTTCACGCTGTAAATGTTGAATGTCACAAACTATTTCCTTGATTTTCATTTAACTTAATCTCTTAATGGGCCTTATGCGAATGATATGTCATCACGTTGGTCTATTTCAAGCAGGCACGCTCAAGTGTTTAAGCTTAGCTGTAACTGAGCTGCAGTGCAGAAGCTGCCTAAAATCAAATACAATTTTTACAGAATAAAGTCTTATCCACAAAATGGTTCTTTACTTTTTTATTTTTGTAAAATCTTATAAACACGTCAGGATGTTATAGAATAATGTCGAGGAATGCACCGACCTGACAAATGATTTCCAATATGTTTAAGAGAAAAAAAAATAGGCCTATATGTAATGGTTCAGAGCTGGAAGGTAAAAACGCATTAACTCATGAAATTATAGAAAACGTTGATGACATGCAGAATGAAACGATATGGAGAAGTTAACGTAAAATGTAATGAATGCATCCTATCACCCTTTCCAAAATACTTCTTTAAATCAGCTGGAATCCGCTGGAATTATAAACTCTCACATGGCCCTCGCTTTAAACTAGAAAGCGTTTCTAAGATAATTTATATTTATCTGAAGCTCAATATTAGGTCTACTTCATTATCTCTGTCGGGTTGGATGCAAAATACTTCAGACAGGAATAATTCCACTAATTTCTTTCCATCTTGAACTTGAAATGACCCAACAAGCTTGTAGATAGGCACTTTCTATAGCAATTGCATATTTCCTCTCATTCTTTCCTGCATTTCAGGTTGTTGTGAGTCCGATGAAGATTTAGTTTTTTTTTTTTATCCTAGTTTATGCGTCAAGCAAAAGGGAGTGTTAAATACTGTGTCTTTTGTCCTGGCTTAGAATCAATTTCAAGTCCGTGTTCTAGATGTCGCTGTTGACCACGTCTGCAGATCCGAATCATGTGTCAAGGAGTCCACGTGACAGGGAAGGAGGCTGCGTCTCAAGGCCATTTTCAAATTTCATTGGTGAGATTGTCATGTGGTGGTGGAGAGGCACCCAGAGTTACGCGGGGGATTGTTTTGCTAGATATGTCAGCTTACAAAGGACACCTCTCTGCTC
This sequence comes from Sprattus sprattus, assembly GCF_963457725.1. NCBI lineage: Eukaryota > Metazoa > Chordata > Actinopteri > Clupeiformes > Clupeidae > Sprattus > Sprattus sprattus. Next base: position 12,157,126 of record NC_137924.1, read on the forward strand.
TTTAAAAAAATCCTCTCCAAAATGTCATTTCCTAATAGCTCTCCCGTTGCTAATACGTTTTTGGTTGATTCGTTGATTGGGGCTTGCAGAACAGACAGTTTTTATTCTAGCAGCAACATGTACATGCCATCCAGTGCTGAAATGGGAACTTATGGAATGCAAACCTGTGGACTCCTGCCGTCCTTCGGCAAAAGAAGTGAAGTTAACCACCAAAATATGGGCATGAATGTCCATTCCTACATACCTCAACTTGATAACTGGGCAGATCCGAGTAGGTCTTGCAGAATAGAACAACCATCCAGCCAGATGCCCAATTGTACGTTTTCACAAAACATAAAAGAAGAAAGTAACTGCTGTATGTACGACAAGAGGGCAAAGGACAGTTCGTCTGAGATTCCCGGGTATTCGAATATGATTCCAGAGTCCTGCTCCGTTGAAGGTCCAGAAATCCCTGTGCCTGGCTATTTTAGACTGAGCCAAACTTATGCGTCTGGAAAAAGACAGGAATACTGCCATGAGACGACGAGCCCGAACACTACACTGGTGCAATTAAACAGAGTGATTCCAAAATCGCAAGCAACGTCTTTTGTGGACATTGAGAAGAAAATCCCCGAAACTCCACACGACCGGGAGACCAGGCGGACACCTACCCCAGTGCAGAGCCCCGATCCAAAGTCACAGGAGGAGAAGAATTGCTCTACTGAAGCCTCTGCCTCCAGCCCAGAATTGCCACAGAAGGAAGCGAAAGGTGGGTACAATAAAAGGATTAATCGCGTCGCGGTGTAATACGAACGCTCCAGCATCATAAAAACCAATATAAAACACAAACAACCCGAAAGTCGTAATGTTTAATGAGAGCCTTACTCAGGTTGCAGTAAAACGCTTTACAGGAAACTGTTTTCCACCGGACCGTGTTAGCATAAATATCTTTTGTTACCAGTACCTTTTAGAGATGTTTTTTCCTTAATTTATAGTATTCAAATGCTAATAATACAAGCGTGTGCTGAAGCAAACACTGACTTCGGTAGGTTTCATTATATGATATTTGTATTCTTGAAAGCGCATTATTTGAGATATTGTGTCTTGATACATGGCTTTGTTATTAGTGTGAAGCTTCTCATTACCAAAATCCTTCATATTTTGCTGCTCATGTGTCTGTCCTGAATAGGCAGCGTTAGAATTATAGACTGTACTACCACGTTTCTGATAATCATTATATTCCTTTATACATCTACCGTGGTAAGGCGATGATGTTCTTGTCAGTAGGCACGGCCAATAAACAATGATCGCATGCATTGCTTTATTTTCAAACTTAACTCGACGCATAAATATCTAATAATTCAATAAACTGCACGGATCTGCTTTTAGGAACATGCATGCACTCTGGTGCAGCAATGGGGAGATGTACGTTGCAGCAATGTCTTTGGTATGCTGTTTTCACCCGACTGCCCCTCATGTGAAATTAATAGATTCTGTGTTTATACCGTTTCAGACTGCAAAACTGACCAACCACACAGCAATTGGCTGACGGCAAAAAGTGGACGGAAAAAGAGATGTCCTTACACGAAGCATCAAACCTTGGAATTAGAAAAGGAGTTTTTATTCAACATGTACCTGACTCGAGAGCGCCGCCTAGAGATCAGTAAAGGTGTCAACCTTACTGATAGACAAGTCAAGATCTGGTTCCAGAACCGCAGGATGAAGCTGAAGAAGATGAGCAGGGAAAACCGAATTCGAGAACTTACCTCAAACCTAACTTTCTCTTGAGCATGTAGACGAATGTATATTTCAGAAAGTTTTTCTGGTATTTCCAGAAAAGGATTGTCTGGAGACCATTGGACATTGTTTCTAGTTTTATTTTCCACTTTGCGATACTGTGATTGTTGCTACTTCATTTTAATTGTATTTTTGGTGGTATTCTAAACGTGAAGCATTGTGTAATTTAAATATATTTCACAGGGTAACATTAATGTGGTTTAGATCGTAAATTATATAAAGTGACATAAATAAATCTGCGGAGTGTTTGTTTTGATATGGTCAGATCGTCGCACGTAACTTGCTTTTGAACCCCATCTACATTGGTTTCGAACATGAAAGCACATCTACTGTTTGTAAGTAAATAGTACACCTCATTTCTCCAAAAATTGAATATATATAGGCCTACATTTCTTCTTACCACAACACTGTAAAAGTTCCTGTATAAAGTGTGGTAGCCTATCCAATGTTAGAATGTGCGTGTAACTCCAAATGCATGTTTGTGGCATGTTTCTAGTAATAAATTGATTCTGTCAAAATATTTATCATTTGTTGTAGTGTCAAATACGTTACAGTTCTTATCCGCACTATACCAGTAAATGTGCAATCACTATAACCGCAATGAGGCCCAGACCCATAATATATTTACTGTAATCAATTCTCGAAAACAGATACTCTCTAGGATTTAACGCAGTGATGACACACAGGGATGAACAATAAACACCGTAGCCCATATTGAAGTTCATTATTAAGAAAATGGGCTCTCTTTTAATTCTTCCTGGGCTACAAATATGGAGACCGTTAAGGTTGTTCGTCTTTGAAATGGTATCAAAATACTTGATTTTGGATATGTAGAGAAATTGTAACATTCAAGCGTTCGGCAGATGTATTTAACATATTTGTGTCTGATTGTAAGAAGTAGGCCCTAGCCTTCGATGTTTCGAGGTTCATGGCTAGCTCAGGCCTACGATCAGGCCACAAGAACATTTTATAAACATATGTATAATTTCTTTCTCTCAATATGTTCATATTTAAATACTTTAACATTCCTGATTCTTAGAAATGCAGAAAGTAGTCGCTGCATGACAGTATTGTTAATTATGCCGCATTAGTTAGAAATGCACTAGTAGTAGTCTGTGTCCGAACAATTCTATATATGGTTAGAAAATGCTCATATAATGGACATGATATGTCGAGGTAGACAGACAGCCACCAATGCTTTGAGTGTAGTATACTGTATGAACAACCTATAAAGGTCGGACAAAAACACACAATTTGTCGCAATTGCTCAGATTCACATTTCTTCCACTCTTTTTCAATCCTACATCCATTGACCTGGTGTGCATAGCGGGCGCAGACACAACATTCTGTCTTCCTCTCTGGGAAGCGCGCGCGCACACACACACACACACAGACAAGTGCTAGGCCAATTTGTAATGAATTTGAAGTTGGTTGAAAGACGTACAAGGCGTGTTTGAAGAGAACAATAATTCAGGAACACTCAAATGTAGCCCAGTTCATACTTTTCTTACATATGTTTATTTCTCATTCTTTCTGTTTTTCTTTCTTTCTTTTCGTTTTCCTTGAAAAAAAAACATGATTAAGAAAAAATAGTAGCTATTTCGACGAATTAAATCTCGCATAAATCGCTCTGTGGCGTTTGATACTGACGTCTAGCGGAATAGAGAATGACACAAAATGTGAAATTGGAGTTGTATCGTCCATCAACAATATAGATATATCCACCTTAAACATCGACTATGAGCAAAAAGTAGGCCTTGGAGGCCAAAGAGAAGCCCACCGTATAGCTAGCCAGGGCAAAAGACAGGAAAAAAAGTTTTTTTGTAGTGTCAGATCTACCCACAGGCACACATATTCGCTTTTTTTTAACGCCAAGAGTCCGTTTTATTAAGGACACATTAATGTATAATCAAATGCACCTCATAAAAGTTTTATTGATGGACATAAAAACATTATGACCTGCTTCTTAATAAATACAATCAGTACACAAATATTACATCCTGTGTCAAACTTACAATATCATGTTCACAAATGAAAGCTCCTTTTCATCGAAAGATTTCTCGAAGAATATAAAGTAGCCTATAAGATTCGGCTCTGAAACGTGGCTTCGTTATTTTACAGCATGTTATTACATTTATTTTACGAGGACTTACAAGTCAGTAGTCTATAAAATACTTTACAAGGGTCGAGTATATGACATACCTCATGACGATATCTTGTAAGATTTTACACTCAGCTGAAATTATTTGCAGAGACATCAACGATGAGCGTTGGCTTTGTAATAAATGGGTGTATTAATCTATGTTAAAAAATAGTCCGTCACCGTCTAAAAGCACTAACGCATTTCAAACATCAAATTTCACCAAAGAGCTTGAAGATTCAAGTTTAACTTCTCGTATAATTTAAGCACTCGTCATATGTTTACTAAAACTACGAAATCGAACTGATCTGCAGATCAGCGGATTGATTTACTCACTGTATTGGTAAATATGATCACGTGATTCATGTAACCAATCGCTGAAGATGAAGCCAGCAAAAATACTATGATTGTTCAGAGGGAAGGTTTCCGTAACAGTGTAACCTTTTATATGACTGCGAAGGGATCCAAATATGTCGTCGAGTACAGCTCTTAGTAACTATTACGTGGACTCTATTATGGGACATGAATCTGAGGATGTTTACGGAGCGCGATATGTCCAGAACTCCCACACTAGCGCCTCCAGGCCATCAGGTGTCGGGGGAGAAAATGCTGAATTTTCCTCCTGCAGCTTTGCACCCAAGTCAGCCGTGTTCTCCACGTCCTGGTCCTCGGTTCACCCCCAGTCTACCGCTGCAGTGTCTGGGATATACCACCCTTACGTTCACCAGTCCCACATCGCAGGAACAGACAACAGATATGTGCGCTCCTGGATAGACCCAATCTCAAGTCATGTCTCTTTTTCCGGTTTCCATGCGAACAGTCGGCCGTACAGCGCTAAGCCTGAAAATGTGCCATCGAAAAGGACCGAGCCATCCACGTTTGAAGCCGAGAGCCCGGGCGCCCCCGAATTCACATGTGGAACAGTGTCAGAAGGCGCGGATAAAGCCACCAAAGATCCCTCTGGCAGTGATGTTTCCAGTCCTAGCGAGCCCAAAGAGGAGAAGCAACAACAACTTGACCCAAGTAAGTGAAAGAAATTGCCCCCTGATTTACAGCCCTCAGAACTGTACGAGCAGGGTGTGTAAAACTGGAGTTTTACTAACCTATAAAAGTGTCTGGGCTCTTTCCATGGGCTGAGAAAGTGTCCACGGCACTAAATTGGTATTTACTATGAAACTGATAATAGGCTAACTGTATAAACTCTTCGAAGCAACCGCGCATGAACATAATATAGCATGATTGCTTTGTAAACAGGAGTGATCGCTATCTTTTGTTGATCCAGTAGGCTATGGTGCAGCTTAAAAACAGGAGTATTGAAGTCGTTGATTTCATTTAGCCAACATTCATCCATTTCTCTCTATATCTCTCCCTTATAGGTAACCCAGCAGCTAACTGGATTCACGCACGTTCAACAAGGAAAAAACGATGTCCTTACACAAAATATCAGACTCTAGAACTGGAGAAGGAATTCCTATATAATATGTATTTGACACGAGATCGCCGCTATGAAGTGGCTCGAATTCTCAATTTAACTGAAAGGCAGGTCAAAATTTGGTTCCAGAACAGAAGAATGAAAATGAAAAAGATGAACAGAGAAAGGGGCAGCAAAGATCAACACTGACAAATCCCAGGCGGCCGGAAAAAAATGTTTCGTCCTTCTTTTATGTATGTGTTATCACTTTTTGTGTTTAGAATAAAACGCTGTTAGGGACATGTTGTTTAAGTTCTTTGTTCTGCCATTCTTAAAAGCTAAATGGGCTTGACTTGACGTGCAACTTTGCTCTGCATGCTACGTTAACAACCCAAATAGTTTCATATTGGAAACCAATATGGATTCGTATTCTGTATAACTGAACAAGGATGTTTTCCCTGGAGCCTGACGGCTGACAATGTGTTCCATGCTAGTTCATTTTGAATACTTTTCCGGCATTGTTGGCTTTTAAATGCGGTAAAATGTAAATTTAGAGTTATATAGACTATTCTGACAGCGCAATGTTAAGACGCATGTGGCAACCCTATGTTGGATATAGGCTAAATTAAAACCACAGTAGCATGCTGTGTAGATTGAGCCAATAAAGAGTTTCTTTAAAAATAGTCTGTCGAATTGGACCTTCGTAAGATTTTGTAAATGTATTTATCACTCAGTGCTTCTGTAAATAACACCACATACCAATTCGCACGACCAATGAAAACTACAGGCCTATCCTTTCAAAAATTCTGTATAGGCTCATCAATACATTCTGTAAGGAATCCTGATATCCCAATATCACTCCTAGCCTAAATGCTGGTAGAATTTTGTTTGCAAATGCACAATCAATTCTAGAAGCGGCCACATAGAATTAACTACCAAAATAAAACTGGTCCCTTTCCAGGCTAGAGCGAGCATTTGAAGCAGTCGTCATTTTTATTTTTTTAATTAACACAATGTTGTTTTCTTACGACAGTATGTTTTTAATCTGGTTATTTTGATCATGGTTTTTGTCGTTGTTGTAGACTTAGTTGGCCAATAATGGTGTATTATTAATGCTAGAGCTGCTTTAAAAGAGTGTTATCTAAATTGGGAATAGGCTTAGGAAACGAAGGATGTGGGACGAGGTTACACTGTTGATGGGTATCGGTAATAAAGTGTTTGTGATTGGGAAAGGTGTTGCATAGTCGTCATCCCCCCACCCAATTTATTGTCAAACCTGTACCTATAATTGCTTTAAAACAGGAAGAAACGTGGTCCAATAAAGTCATAGAGATGGCTAGACGTCTGGTCTAAATGAGTTTATGAGCCAGGGCTGTAATTGCACTTCTTTGAAACCGTCTTACTTGGGTGTTTGTGTCTGTTACTGACAAACAAAAATGCAGACACGTTTGCTACAGGGTGTCTGGTCGATAAATTGTCTGTCATTGAGACTGAAAAAGAAATCGCCACCAATACAGAGAAAGTCACGTTTATTCACCAACAGCATTTCCTTTGGCGAGAGGCACAACTTCACATTGACTGTCCTTCAAAATGCCTTTTAGTTGCCCGTCAATTGACAATTATAGGCTACTATCAAAATGCAAAATTCATGCAATGGAAAAGAGAATTTGTTGTACTTCATAAATACATAATATGTAAATTATTTATTATTTGGATGTACCACCTTATGAGCATTACGCTGGAGAGTTAGCCTGAGCATACCCTATTCCCTGTCTAGAGTAATTGGCCTCTGTATTGTGCCTTACAGACTCAAAAGACTAGAATAGTCCTGAAAACGAGGTCTGTCTTAACTCCTGTTCTTGAGAGGAATGTAGGAGTAATTTATTAATGTTCAGGGAATCTTTTCCACTAGAGGGCAATGTGACTCTATATTGAATAGAAGACCTCTGCCAAGCTGGCGCAAATCTACCAACGAACTGCATAATTCTACAGATGGTAGTTTGTTTGTTTTGTTTCCTTTTGGGTTAAAATCATGCTACATGTATTTTTTGAGTATGTTAAGGAAGTGTATAATTTTAACAAATAATAATTTCTTTACATATATTTTGTAAATAGCCAATTACCTTCCGAAATTAGTTGCACATTCCAAATTCAGCGTGAGAAGGCAGCGACTTTTACATTTAATGGCAAAATCTGTCCTGAAGACAGTGAAGAATATATTCATCAATCGAAATAATATTATCAGTCCAGTCGATCAGTTGCTACTTCACAGGTCTGTCGGCATTCGATTAAGAAGGCGGTCTGGGTTCAATCAGGTAAACTATACCATCTAAGGAAGATGATATGGCATGTGCTAAATATTAAAACATGTTTGCAATACATAAAACAATCTGAACCTGAAAACCTGAACTTGGTTTGGATATTGTTCTCTGTAAGACTACACCCTAAACCAGGTCTACACCGCTTTCCCTTGGAATAATCTACTTCCTCTGTGCCCCTGTTTCATGTATTTTGATACACTATGTCACTTCAATACATCACAGCTGGGCAATTTGTTATTACTCACATGCGTTGAAAATATTGTCAGCATTGGGCACAATAGGGAAATGGAAAATTGAACATGACTTTTCTGTAGCTTTCAGTTTTGTGAACACTGTGACTTGGTGTCCCCAAGCGAATAGGCCACAGAGAAGACAGGATTCACAGTTTTGTAGCTGAGAGATTAAATGTATTATATTATTTTGCTCTATAGCCTATAATAAAACACCCAAAGGCCGCTATTCTATACCGACGAGGTGTTGGCCTGTGTTTGTGTGTGTGTGTGTGTGTGTGTGTGAGAGAGAGAGAGAGAGAACGAGATAAAGTGAGAGAACGAGAGAGTTTACATTAAACATTTCAGTTAATATCCCCTTGTTGAATGTAAGGCAACATTACACTCTAGGCCTATGAGTAGATTAAAAATAAAGTCTGCAGCCAGTACATTTTGGAAACATTTGGAACATTTTGGAAAAAAAACAACAACAACGATACTTTTATGAGTAAGGCGTAAAACAAGTAAAAATGTATCATATGTTAAAGTTGTCCACAAACTCTATCAATATCGCCCCCCCCCCCCCCCCCCCTTTCAGAAAGAATACCTCGTGACCCCACTAGGTAGGAATTGCTAAAAGATCAGCTAACATTAAACTGAACAAAGCATTGTCTCACCATCCGACTGATACAAAATAGATAGCAAATGTGTCTTGAGGTGTGTATGAGGTATGGAGCTTCGCTCACATTATTCACCGACCTCTGTATGTGGGAAATCACACACACGAGAAGGGCCTTGCAAACAGACTAACATATAGCAGACATGTTCAATCCAGTGACACTAAAAACGGTGAACTGACAGTGTTCTGGGTTGTCAGACTGGGCTCTTTTCACACCTCGATCTGGGCGAGGCATTTCCTCTCCACATTTAGCTTATAGTCGTCAATACGGGATGTGGGGTCGGAACATGTATGCCATGTAGTGTGGCAACGGCATCGGTTTCCAGCAGCCTGCACAGGTCCAGGAATGTTATCATCATGGGAACGTAGCAATACCGAGCGCAAGTTATCAACCGAATCCTTGTGGAATTACGTGTCACAGCGAGCGCTCTAAATTTTACGGATCCGATAACTTACAAAGACAGCAGCTCTTTACGACACTGCAAGAGGCCGAGCTGCTACAATCCCACCGACTGTAAATCGTGCGGTAGTAATACTGGCGAAACACCAGAACGCCTGAATCAGGGCGCGTCTCCTTCTCAGATGTTCCCCCGGATGAGACCTCAAGGTTGGCTGTCGTAAAATTGGCTTTCACATCACGTACAGGCTTCTTACAGCTCTCCTTTTTCTCTTTAGAATGCAGGCTTTCCCAGGCTTGGCCTGCGTACTGTTTTCCTAGTTGCTTTCTATTTTGTCTTGAAATTTAATGTAGCCTAATATTAGGCTACCAAGATAGGAAGCTTAATTGAACGATTATATATATATTTAATATATGGCAAAGTGCTGCCCCTAATATACCCATGCAACGTATACTAATGGCGTGAATTTGATATGACAAATGGGTGGGTTAAATTGCTGCATGGAAAATGCTGGAAAATGGAAATGGAAGTCGAGGTTCAAGGACGTGCCTTCATCAAATGCACTTGCTATGTTGATAAGAGAAGATTTGCCAATTTCACGACCAGTGTAACAGATCATATCAAATAAATCTGCATACAAAGTAATATTCCACCTCAAAACATCTAATTCCATTAAATATTCACTTAGTGGTCAACACAGATGGAGATCCTATTCAGTTAGCTATCGAAGGTAAACGTGTCTATTATTCGAAACCTACATTTCAAAAAATATAACTCATTGATGTACAACCTCATTGCATATGTGTAATACATAATTTGTATCAATATAGGGATACAAATATATGGGATATCCCCAAAAGGTCACGAGAATAAGACTATTTCAATAAGTTATTTCACTAAAATTAAATTAAATTAAATATTACAGATCCATAAAGTGCACCCACAAACCCTACACATCTTAATGAAGAAAGATAAAAGAATAATAAGTACATTCAGTACTGTGCTTTGGTTATCTGTATAGTTAGACGTGATTGCTTACATTCTTTTATCTTTTTTCCTGCTTTATTTAATTGACAATACATTCAGATTGACCTGCAGAATAACATTACCATAATATCTCTCATAGACGAACAAACATGTCGTGGTTATCATATAGGCAATAATGCTACACGCTGTTTTGCATTAAGCTATACTTATGTATAATAATTGCGTCAGTTCTAACTAGGGTATTTCTGGTCCAAACATAGGATCTTCTGTTGTATTCTTATTTCCACTGACGGACTCTAAGCTCTTAACATATAGGGTTAACTCTGAAACAAGGGTCGAGACAGGGGACATTTACCTTACCTGCATTCTTATTCTGTATCAATTTAAATATTTTTGCAAGACCTCAAGCAGACACAATCTCATCTGAGGACGCGCGTGCGCCCTCGCGCGCACACACAAACACACAAACACACAGACATACAGCTAGATAGACAGATGGATAGATAGATAGATAGAGAAATGATGAAGAGAAAAAGGGAGAGACAGAGAAAGTACATTTTAAATATATGTATTAATTCTTGATTACAAAGCCATTTTATTTCCCATCTGTAACTCCAACATAGTGCAATCTAAAGAATGCTGCGCAATTTTGCACAAGGGTCCTGTTGTTCAAGTGAAAGTCATGGCAAAACTCATTGACCAAAAATGGAGGAATGGCTTCGGCCATTATGCGCAAAAAAAGAGAGGAACTGCAGCAGCCCGAAATTCCTTTTTGTTAGGAGACAATTTACAACTTGGTAATAGACCTTTTTATGAGCCTATATCGCCTGTCATTGGATGCCACTGGTCATGTGCATGAGGCAAACGTCTTCATGGCCCTTTTCCTGATTTCTCAAGCGGTTTTTTCATAGTATTCTGCAGCCAAAGCGACCCAAACTAAACGCTCTGTATGCACCCTTCAAAAGTCAGTATTTTGTTATTAGTGACTTTGAACAGTCATATCTGTAAAACACCCCAGGGGTTTGTAACTGTAAACATCTGTTATACTGACCGTGTTGGGCGCCGCTATTTCCAATCTGTGCAAGACACGCTACCAGCAGAAATGTGTCCTGATAGTTGTGCAAAGCGAGACATAGAAGACATGGATTACCCAACAACTAATGGTAAGTGTGCATCAAAATTTTTTATTTTTCACTTCGAAATAGGAACTTTCTGTTCAATTCAGGGAATAGTTTGTAACTGAGAGTACACCGGCATTATACGTTTAGATATAGAGATAGCAGTATATGCTAATAGGTGGAGAAATATCTTCTGTAGTAAAGTGCATGCAATATTTGTTTTATATCTTCTCCAATGTACGAGGTAGATTGTTACTTTTACAACAATACGATTACTATTTCACTATCTTCAACATTGGAATGTTATTAGAGGACAAGTGTCGACCCAAAGTTATGTACTGAATGTTAACTCCACGTACGTTTTCAAGCATTTTTTATTTTCGCAAAGTTATATATGCATTCTCATTTATTTATGAGTGTGGTTATATGGTCCTTGAAAATCTTAAGCTTGAAAAAAAAAGATAGGATTGAACCTTTTTAACCCAAGACGAGGTCTATGTTATCTGTATTTCTAAGAGTTATATTCCTGTTGTGAATATAGTAGGCCTTAATATCATGGTGCACACGAATAATAGTAGAACCATTATCGTCATTATTGTTGTCAATTGAAGCTGTCTAAAACATTAGTGTAATAGTTATCATATCTTAAGCGCAGAAAAAAATGGTTTGTATTTACAGTATATGGATTATTTCACAAAATGTCCTAACTTCGATCCGTACTTGCATATTTTACATTTGATCATTGAGATGTCAATATGCAATGTTTCTTAGAATACCTTAAATTGTTTTTAAGCATTGTGCGTGTGTTGAAATTAGATAAACCTTATACCCTAACACCGTCATATTGTGGTTTTCAATGTTTCGATGTTTTGATTTTTGCCGTTATATCGTATGTTAAAGAAAGTGATAAGAAAGCAAGAATGGGCTCTTCTCAGCCCTGGGGCTTTCGTTTGTACCTTGCATACATTTCGGCCACATCGGTAATAGTGTTAATAGCTTTGAGGAAGTCGTCGTCATAAAAGAAGAAATCATTGTGTTTCCCTTTACTTACACAAACAAATTTGTGAGAAGGCTATAGCTCTCTTGGTAAAGCTTTTCTCGGGAGCCTGGAGACGAGGGCTGCAGAACAAAGACAGTATTTCACCGCTGCCTGACAGGCAGCTGCAAAAGTATTTACAGCCTTACTGCAATGCGGCAAAGAGGGGGACAGGCAACAACCAGCAACTGAATGTGAGGCCTACACAGCCCACACAATCGAGTACACAACAGTGCGGATTTCGTCGTTTAATAAATATATGCAGGTTTCTTTCATTATGAAGCAATGCATACCATATTGACGAGCAAGTAACCAAATCGAAATGTTGTATAAGAAACGATTTCATCAAGGCCATTAATACTTGATAACCCTTAACATTGGTTTTAATTAATAAATACGTCGACGCAGTTGCCTACATGCACTATTTTATTGCCAAGTAGGCTATACATCATTGATGAAACTTGCACACATATTTAATTTACATTTGTTTCTGTCGCTGCCAGGATAACACGACAAGATAGGGATACAACATTTGCATCATAAGCAGCGTAATTGATCGTGCAATTTGAGTGTGTATTGTTCAAGACAGTATGAAACATTTCAATAATTGTCTATCTGACAACGTACAAGTGGTTGATTCATGCGTTGTCTATGTAGCTATGTATCATTTCATCACAATTACCCATAGCCCATTCACATGTTGGATCCAAATAAGTTATTCAACACCTTATCTCTACTCCTTCTCTGATAATTAGTATAATGTAATCTTTCTCAATATTTTGGGGTATTATAAATGAACGGTGATGATTTAATTGTCTGAACGACTTATAAGGAAAAAAGCATGACGTCATGTGAGCGATGCTGAGATGCTAGGAAACATGCATTAACGACTCGTGTCATGCGCCACTCCACTCACAACAGTGTGCCTATCCCCCGGCAGAAGGCGCTGTTGCCCAACATACAGGTTTCCCAATCTCATCGTTCCGCATCGTTTCTCTGGCAGGTCACTGCTGAAGGCAGAGATTGGTTGAGAAAAAACACGTGAGACCTCTTACGCTCTCCCCATTTGTCATAAACTCTGCCTGCAATAATTGTGAAACGAATGAAAGTAACTTACATAATTCTATTTCCATGGTGAGAAATCAAGTAGTGGGGCCTCATAGCATCTTCGTTTAGATGCAACCACTAAAAAGCGTGACACAGACTTTCCATTAGGACTTCCTCCGGTGCTAGACTACATATCATAGGGCAGTGCAGGAATGTACAACTTTAAAGTTTATAGATTAAACCGCGAACTATTAGCTTTCATACTATAGGCTATTTAAAATACACTGTCTACGCTGTCAATCACTGCACTGTAGCTGTCTCTCAATGTCCAGCAATAAACCTGCATTAAGCCATGTTTGTGTTTATGTGACGAATAAAGCGTAGTGTAATGAACAGTGGGTTTAGTTACACCACATCGTGAAGTAAATAATATAAACTAACTTTTTGACACAAACCGTTGTTTGCCAACTGCACAGCAAACGTTCCTGTGTTTTGAAGAGGGTGCCATATGGTGATGTTTTTTGCAGTCGAGGTTCACACGTACATTCTGCTACCCTCCCACCAGGAATCCTGTTTTATGGTTTTATTACCTCCGATTTTATTGGATTTAGGCAGGGAATCTTGTAGAAGTTTACGAGAAGGGGCCACAAAAGGTCATCGTTTGTTTCTACAGAGACATAGTAGCTCGAGCACTGTCTACAAAAATGTTTAATTTTATTTTGCTTATTGTTAAATGAGGACGTGGAACAACGTGTATTTTTGTTATGTATGTGTATGTTTAACCACGCTCCACATGTCTGAAGAAAGCATAGGCCTATTTAGTAATTATTTAATAGGGTTACTTTTGAAAGTATGGAAACAACTATCAATGTGTTTGAAAAGAGCTATTTTAAACATACCAGGCTTATTTCAGTCTTTAAAACATCGAAGGTTAAATGCGTATGCCTTGCCTCTTTTTTTCCGGCGACACCGGTGTAATCGCCATTATTGAATAAGTGCAACTTTGAGGGTTATTTATGGCACCAGTGCGGTGTCTTGAATGGCTGTGGGGAAGCACGTGATGCCATTAAACTTTGTTTTATGGCCAGGGAGTTGACAAGCCAAAATATAATTCACATTGTATATTAGAAAGGACTTGCAGATGGTTTAGAATAGAACCCTGAATTGGTGGAGGCGAGTATTAGACTCTTGATACCTTTGGATCATGGATATACTTATCTCTCAGCATTTTTCCTATCGCGGTGCTGTACGAGGTAAGACTCTTTTACAATACTCGTCACTGAACTTGTCCGAGGTGAGGGAGTTGCCTTTGTGAGGCATCAGGTAGTCTAAATATACTGCCGTTGTTTCTCTGTGTTTAAATAGTCTGAGAGTATATAACTTAACAGAGAAAAAGTAGGAGCTCAGATGCTCGATTGCATAGGCTACTGTAGCGATGAGCTAAAATGACACAATATAATGAAGATGACGTAAATGTTATGCGGTACTCAGGGGTTTGAGGCAAAAGTGGCGCCACGTAAAAAGGCAGTGGAGTCATCGTGTAGACTTTTAGTCGTCCGGCTTGTGTCGCTGTCTTCTTTCTACATGTTTTAGATTTTTACATGGGGAAAATAAGATTATTTTGCTTTTCGACTGATAAAACCATGAAATGTTGCTTTACGCATTTCAATCGAAAAATTACTTTTTGAAAGAGATAAAATGTCTCTTGTAGACGAATTGTGCTTTGGTTTTGTGGTATAGTGTTAGCTGGATAAAGATTACTATTGATTCATATATTATCATATGTTATGGGACAAAATGAGACGAAGGCAAATGTCACATCTTACGTGTAATAGCCACTATTTCAGAGATCCGCTAGGGCAGATAAGTCAACCTGTTGTGTATCGATGGTTTATGTCCTCCTGCTCATAATGTTTGCATTTGTACGAATCCAGATATTCAAACGAGTAAATTGACTTGGAATGATGCCACGAACGAATTCACACTTTTAGAAGTATTATCAGATCATTGCGGGCCTAATGTAAATGCAACGTGCTCTATAGCGCCCCCAGAGCCTTTCCTGTCTTGGTGGTGTGGTTTAAAATATGTTTCGAAAATATATGACCAAAATCTAGTTTATTCGGAAGGCAGCCGAATTGCTGCCATATCATTAAATTAGTAGATGCAGAGTAATACTCAAATTATCCCTTTAATTACGAGAACCCCATAGGTTTCTCTTTAATAATTGTATAGTGCTAGCTGTTAATTCATGTAGCCAGTACAATTTAAATTATACCTTAATGGCTATAGTTTGTGTCTTCTGTATATTGCTGAGGTCTCGATGAAATGTGTATGTGCTATGACCACCTATTCGAAGTTTAGATGACAACAGAATGCTAATGTATGTAAGATTTGCTTTACCGAGCGAAATGTCTTCTGTTCGAACTTAGTGTGTGACTTTATCCTTGCAAAACAATATTTATGATACAAGTTTTCATATATAGAAAGAAACGATTTTAACATTTGAACATACACGCACATATGTATATATTCACACTTTTATTTCAATACCGTAATGAAATAAATGGTCGCACACACCCTAAGCAAACTACTGTAAGACCACATCTAATGTAAAAGATGTTGCAATAGCTGGATATGTTCTCCATTTGTTAAAGTTTAAGCCAAGGGTCAAGACAAGTGATGACATTTTAATTCTTTTGTTCATGAGTAACTCGGCTTTGACCCGTCTGAACAAGTCTCGAGTAAAGGTGAAACTCAGGTCAAGCTGTCTAACAGAAATGAAAATCCAAACTAACCAAGTAATATTCGTATGAATTAACCATATCATGTTTATAACTGCTAAGGCCGTTTCGTAAATAATTTAACAAGACACAACTGAGCCTATAAATTGAATAGCCTAGGCTATTCTGGAACTTTTTCTGTCAACATCCACCCATCCTTTCGTATTAGGGTATAATATTGAATTACAATAAATCATGCAGTAAAATTTTGTTCTGAAATGTATAATCATACGAAAACATCTGAAAAAGTGTTTTTATTTTATATAAATATGGACATCTATCTTTGGGACACGTGGCTGTGACGGTTTCTATAATTAAAAAACTGTAAAACGGCTCAACCAGAATATCAGAAACATCATGCAAACCCTCATCAGTCGAACAAAACGAACGTTTTAAAAAGTCATATTAAGGCAGTTTCTTTCACATGTTACAAATATCGTATCCAGAGGTTTCCCTCTCTGGTACCCAAACTTTGAGCGCTAGACGGAAAAGAGGTGACCACCGGATGGCTCGAACAGGCCTATAACTGATGAACTTTTGTTGCTCCTGCTGTCTGTCCGAACAAAAATTAATGAAACTTTGTGATGGTTGTAAATGATTTAGTTGACCCCTTGCCCTGTAGCCTAGTCTGTGTCTTCTGTGCCTGATACCACATTGGTTAGGACGCCTAGAATGGCCTGGATTGCGTTTTGAACCTTAAGCATCATCTGATACATGTATTTTTTTATTTGGTTATAACAAGGATATCACGGATGTTTTTTATTTTTAAAGAAAATGCCAAGATTGGCATCGTAAACAGGCAACATCGCATCAAAGGGGATATAACGGAATCTAGTCAACTTCTGGTCTCCGTAAGGTGTGGAGTTGTTCCGGACAATGTTGATCTATATTAAAAGCACTGTAATTTAGCATTAATTACGCTATATGACTTGAGAAAGGCAATTGATATCGAATTTGAATTCAGATGTAATGGTTTGGCACTTGCTCTTCTTGATTGATTTGTCTTGGCTAAAAATATAAATGACATGAAGAACAGTTTGTCGCAAAGAGCAGCAATTGGACGCATATATTCCGTCGTCTATATATACCCTGTAGAACCGAATTTGTGTGATTATATCACGGTCACAGATTCGATTCTAGGGGAGTATATGGATGATGCAAAAACATCACTAGAACTCCTCAGTTGCTTTTAATTATGCAAAATATTCGTATTTGTCGCCCACCAAGGTAGAATACTATGTGGTGCTAGTGCGTAAAGGGCCATTGTCTTAACAGGGTCATCGTATTGTGTTAATACATTCTGGTCGCTTAGTGAATCAGAGGACAGTGTAGTAGTGCTGGTATTGCCCACATTTCTTTGAATTGTTTGAGCAAATTCAAAACTCAAGTCTTCAAAAATTCACAAGAACACCATTTCAACATTTGTTGTGACCAAGGGGCCTCTCAGAAGCTTTAATGACAAGTGTTACAATTTCGATATGGTCACACATTTTTACTTCAAATCTCAAACGCAGTGGACTCTTTCTTATGATTTCAGTGTGCTAAAATGGGTAGCTGATTCTTTTATGGTACTTGTTTCTTTAATTTTGATTCCTTTTGTCTAACCATGTTTGATTATTGATTGTCAAAGCGTATTGATGGTTTGCGGGGAGCCCCTTACACGCCTCTGAAAGGACGAGAGCAGATGAAATGATGGGACTCCTGTAACTTTTGGATGACCCCTTCTTGACAAAGACGGTCTCCATCAATTGTCCACTGGTCTTTAGTCCGACTTTTTGTGCCTGGGGTCGTTTTTGTATCTTTTGTTTGTTTATATGTCAAAATCCTTGCCTAGAGTTTGATTAATTCAATCTAAACTAAACCAAAGCACACGATTTACCAAGCTGTAACATAGTGTCATCTCGAATTCTCAGATACCGTAGGTTTGTTACATTATGATCATTTTTTGGTAAGGATGCGGGGACGGCAGCAGCGAATAGTAGTTTCCCGTATTGTTTTTACACCTTATTACCGTATCGACTCAAAATAAGGTTCGAGTCAGCAAGTTCGAAGTCACAGTGAAATGCCCTTTTGTTTGTCCTAATTAAAATATTTTGTGAAATTTGGGTTAGATTGCTGCTAGGTGTGTATACTTATCCGATAATAGACTCCCTTCTTCTCTATTGGCTCATCTGGTCACATGGCCGCCTAACTTTATTCTGTTGACAGCAAGTAGGAGGGCTTTATGGAGGGAGGAAAAAAAGACAACTCGAGAAAAATTAGTATTTTCTACCTTCAGAAATTAATGGCCATGAGTTCGTACATGGTGAACTCCAAGTATGTGGATCCTAAATTTCCTCCTTGTGAGGAATATTCGCAAAACAGCTATATACCTGATCAGGGGCCAGGGTACTACAGTCCATCGCAGGACACTGATTTCCAGCATCCAGGAATCTATCCACGGTCAAACTACTCGGAGCAGCCTTTCAATTGTAACACTGTGCAGGGCTCCACAGTGCAACCGCGGGGTCATGTGCAGGAGCAAGCTAGCCATCCGAGCCCTTTCACCGCCCAGACCGAGCAGTGTCCTTCGGTCCAAGTACCTGGCCCGAGGACTTGTGGGCAGCAAAACACAAAGAACCAAAACGGGATACAAGCCAAGCAGCCAGCAATAGTTTACCCCTGGATGAAGAAAGTGCACATTGCAAATGGTAAGATTCACTTTCTGTGATATCTCTCTCGGACCAGTCCGCGCTGCTATTTAAGCCACACTAAAATCACTCAGTGAAATATTTATGGGTTCTTTTGAAGGGGCCGCCAATTACACCAGCCATAAATTTTTATTGCTTGGGAAATAGGCCGCTAGCTACTTTTGCATGCCTTTCGATGTATTAAAAACTCAGTTCGATTATTAGTTTAACAGAATTTTGATGAACAGAACGGTAGTGCCTTTATTTTTCTGACGTTAAGGATTTAAACATACATTAGCCATGCTTGTACATTTGAGGGAAAGTTCAATTGTTTTGTTGACTGGAGGGTTGTTGGCTAACTTATGTACTTTTACTCTTACCAGTGAATCCGGATTACACAGGACCAGAACCCAAACGATCACGGACAGCCTACACAAGACAGCAGGTTTTAGAACTGGAAAAGGAATTCCATTTTAACAGGTATCTGACCAGACGGCGTCGCATTGAGATTGCTCATACGCTCGTTCTTTCCGAGCGCCAGATAAAAATCTGGTTTCAGAACAGAAGAATGAAATGGAAAAAGGATCACAAACTGCCCAACACAAAAGGAAGATCTGCGTCGGCCTCAAACCAGCATGTACAGCACGTTCAAAAGGACAACCAGACAGATATCACAACTCTATAACTGAAATTGGAATCCGTTTCTTCTTCCTCTGAAGTATAAAGTGAACTATGTATTGTAGACAATGCTGCATTTGACTTTGCATGGTCTCAGAATATGACATTTTTGGGTCATTATAATTTGTGAATGTGAACCAGAGGCGCACATTACAAAATCCTTTGTGAGAGAGCTACGAAGTGTGGACTATGTAGTGATATATCATCAATCTACACCATTGTAACTCTTAGGTGGTTAAGAGGATACGAGTGCATCACCACATTCTTCACGTGCTCCTCTGAGGTACAGTAGATTTCAGAAACCGAAACCGTGTTTTCACAACAAACGCCTCCTGAGCTAGAAGACGTAAATGGTGCACCCAAGTTCTTATATTTGCAGTCTTCTATTCCATGTGTGTTTAAGCTAACCCCTTTTGCCCCAGTCAAGGAGCGAATGAGTTGAAATTGGTACTGTTTAAATGGAGAAATCTGCTCATGTAAAGGTCGATTAGGTGCATCTCATTAAAGTCTGAAATTAGAACCTATTTACGAAAAAGGTGCATCAATTGGACATTGTTTCTATTTTAAACGTGGAATGCCCACTAAAAGGCGGGCAAAATGCTAGTACGTGAGGCTAGGAGTATAATTACTGATAGAAAGTTTATCTGAGAAGAAAAATCTTCATTGAAGTCTCTGACTGCACTAACTCTACACAAAAAAACTTTCTACAAAGGCGTTTGAATTTATTTTGAAGTGAGAAATGCCTATATGTTGATCTGAATTTTTCTTTGGTAGGCTATAAATCTCCCGTGACACGTTTGTAAACAGTGTACAATTAAAGAAGCTGTATATCTGTCTTCCAGATGTCATTTGATAATTCTTTAATTACACTCTTCTTTTTTTATTTCTTTACCTACTTTTACTATTGTAATATACATTTTGGAAGTGAATTCATTGAAATCCTTTATTTATTAAATATCAGAATTGAGAATGCTTAAAGTTTGAGTTTGCGTTTACAATGCTTATGGACCCAGATTATGTCCAAAACATTCCATAAACCTGTTATTGTGTTAATCGAATAAAAGTGCAACATTTTATCTATATTATGTAATATATCTGTATTTTGTTCAGATTTTCTACAAACGCGTTTTGTAGCAAAATGGTAATTTCAAAATCCTGAATACAGGATAGTAACAGCATCACATATTACTCTCTTGAAAAAATATAAACAAGTATATTTTGTTGCAACTGGTCTAGGTTTATAATGCTTAAGTGAGAAGTATTTTATAAACTAAAGGAAGAGTTGGATGCTCGAATTCTAAGCCGATGCATTCACGTAGTCATTAAATATTCCGGTAGCTTCTCTTCTGCAGTCATTGTCTCCTGCACAAAAAGCTAGGATCTCACGCACTGCAAAGATGTCTTCTCTGAAGCCTTTTCGTTGAGAGGATTGAAAAGGTATTTTTACAGAAGCCAGTCAAAGCTCCAGAGGCAGGTTCAACCAGAGGACACATTTTCTATTGCATTAGACGTATTTCAGCCGCAAGGACTGACCCCGAAACCCTTGACCCGCTGGACCCGCGGCCCTTTCTTACGCAGACGGTATTCGCATTCTGTGCTGGTAAATGGGCAACTTTTTAAGTTTAAGGCATTATGCGTCTTTGTACTATGCAGTGCTCTATCTAGAAAACATGTTGGCGTGCTCTTATTTCTTGTTTTTAAATGCACTAAATGTTATGGGCTGTGAGGAGCACATTGCAATTATTCATTATTTCCCTTTTTGTATTTCATTTGAGAATGTTGTGACGTGAACATCAGGATGTCCTCGAAATACCTAATGATCCAATAAAGACTGATATTGATGATCCCTTGTAAAGAACATGCTTATTTACACACCAACACAGTCTACTAAGCTTTTATAGTCCACTAGTATAGTATAGTAGGGAGCAGAGAAATTAGTTGGTGTAGGGTCGTGAACAGTTCGTCACTCAGGTTGGGTGTCATAAGCAATCTTGGAAGTAACATTCTTGTAACTGAGATTGTAAAACGCAGTTAATGAAGAGATAACTTTTGGGTATGGGACAAAATAGCAGCTTCAGTGTTCAGTGAACAAAATAGCAGCTTCAGTCCTATAGTACGTGGACTCAATTGACTAGGTTTACATTAATTTGCTGAAACAAAGCTTTTTTCTGGTGTAAGTCTTTTGTTTCAATGTTAGGCTAATGGTAAATGAAAAAGGAATAAACCCTAGTGGTGCCCAGCTTCCCTGTTAGCATGAGTGTCATGAATTGTGATACTTCATATCCTTTCCTTTTTTAACAGTGTGTGTATGTGAGCGCGCGCGCTTGCGCGGGTTCATGTGTTTATCTGTGTGCGCCTCAGTGTACTGGCACGCGCAGAGTTGCGCGAGCGTGCATGGGCCTCTATTCGTCTATGATTTCGCATGTGTGTGTGTGTGTGTGTGTGTGTGTGTGTGTGTGTGTGTGTGTGTGTGTGTGTGAGTGTGTTTGTTGGTGGCTAAAACAGACCGGGTACAGCACTGAGTACTTGCTTTGCAACTTATCACCACTACATTTGCACGTATAGGCTTGATGCTCATTCCGGCTAAATATATTTTTCATTTAGGGTTTGAAATGACAGTCCGGCAACACATGTAGGAGCCATCTTTTACTACCACATAGAAAAAGGATTAAGGGCAAAGGATTAATGCTGTTTTAAAAGGCACATAACCTTGGTGTGAAATTATTTTATTGTGCAGTCAGACGTTATAAGTGCAGTTACTAAAAAACAGAAAAACCTCAAAATATATCTGGTTGTGTCTACACAATGCCTGATTATTGTAGTCAGGAAACGTTTGTTTACTTGAAATAATCCTCTAAATTAACATGAAATATTGTTTTGTACAACCACGTTGGAGGAAAGTCATTGTCTTCACTGAGTCTATAATGCGTTCTGAGTATTGACCTACATGTCTGAATACAATAAATGGGAGCCATAGGCAGTACCATTTGCAATGACACTGCACCGACGACCATCATCGGGCTCACAATGGCTCTCAAACGGCCATATTTGATTTCCAGCTGTTCGCAGAAAATGTCCTCGCTCTGCAAGACAGCCCCATAAGATATATTAAACTGCGCTGTCGACATCCGAAGATAGAATTCTGGGACTATATGCTTCCTTTCTATATCCCTTTTTCTATTTGACCACGTGATTGTCTAAATAATTAATGCAGCACGTCCCCTAGAAACACGGCGTCGTCATTAATCGCGAGGAGTCTATCAGACTTGAAAACTGAAGAGATCCCAAGAAAATAATATCCAAACGTTCCGTCCGGTACCCTACGCTACTATACCCTGCATCTTTATACAGCATTTGATCCAATGGAAGCTTGGTATGTAAACATTTAAGTTTTTGTTTTGAGTGAGATGCTAAATGAACATAACTGTCAGATTTTTGATAAATAGTGCCCTTTGATGAGTGCGCCGGGGCTTCTTTTCAGACAGCTTGGACTTATAATGGGTAGCAGTGGCTTCTCCCGTTCAGTCGAGTAGACAACCAATAATGCCGCATGAAATGTTCAGGAAGATGTGGATTTTGTTACTACTGCACACGACTGTAGTATTTTACAATGGCATTCCGCTGTCCGAAACTATCTTCAGTTTCTGCATCCATCCTTAAGGGACAATATTCATGCGATCTTTCCCAGTTTGGGTTTGCAGAATCAGTGGAGCTATGTTGGTTTTGCTTTCAAATGGCTTCGTGCAAGGGCCTGTTTCTGGTCATAATTCTTCAAAGGTGCAATTCATCCATTATCTTACCTTTAGGTTTTTACTTGAACGTCTTGATTGCGTTGGGAAGAGATGGGTTGCAAAACATTTAAAGATGGAGAAAACGGGATTTAAGAACTGCAATAGCTACCACAAAAGTGCACATAATTCGAAATCACTCATTTATATTTATATTCAAAACAAAACAATACACCGATATATTCAGGGAGTAAAGAAGCGCACCAGAGTGAAGTAATCAAACTAAAACAATAGCACTAATTCCTTAAGAATGTTAACACCATCGGCTTTCCTCCAATTCGTATTGCCGTTTTGTTAACTGTGATGTATAATGATTTGAAATGTATTTAATAAAAAGTGGTGGTTCTTGGAGGTTGGGTTGACAGTTATCTGCGTCGTGGTAAATCATTCCAGGTAATTCCTGAAAGGGTGCGAGGCTGTTTGGGGGCCGGGCGCAGGCTGTAAATCTTTCACTTTTATTGCCCCATGAACATATGCTGCGATGCGAAGTTCTTGCATCCCTCTCCTCAGAACAAGCTCTCTGTCCGGCAGGGTCCCATTCTGTTCCCTGGCTGTCTATCTCCGTCTTCTTTAGCAGGAGTGGTTTGCTCCCTTGGAGACATTTGGGCATTATTTTCACCACAATTCACAGAAAATACGGGCATGGGACGAACTCACCTCTCCAGAAGAATGACTAGACACCAAAAAGTTGCTAAATTACTTTTAATCATATTATTTCTCAATATTATTCCGTAAGAACAATATCAATTGAAAAGCTAAACGCATTAGCACAGTCATAAACATTCACATGTATATTAACTTTGCAAACACTTCGTCTGTATGTAAGGAACAATGTAACATTAGAGATGATTTTGATGAATCTCCCTAGCTGACGAGGTCATACATTCCTGTCATTGCCAAAGCCATAATCATCAAACAATATTCCAATGGCTTCCTGTAACATAGACGTTTCCTGGCAAATCAAAATAGCTAAAATAGGACCGTGGCCATGATTTCTGTTTTCATGTTTTCTTTTTTTACCTGATGGCCTTTCATGTCACAAAACCAAATTGGCAGATAGTGGTATTGTTCGTTTTTGTCTTATGTGCTTGTAAACTCAAAAGTGTAACCTATATATAGTGATTTTGCATTTCATATTTTTAATATGGAAAATGAAACTGGTTCGGATTGAAAAGCCATACAATGTGCAACCTAACAGAAAATATATCATCATGGCGCTAAAACAAAGCATCTTTAAGCGTAAATACATATGGAATTACAAGCCATTGAATAACAAACCTAATATAAATAGGGAAAAAGTCGTAATGATGATTACAGAGATGCATCATTGCCAATTATAGAGGCCCTGTCTCACCCCAAACATAGCAGAAAAGAAAAAAAAAGAATGAAAAATAAATAGGCTAACATAGGCTGTTTTACTTGAGTGTGTAAAACACTGTAGCAGACGAGGCAAATGGAAACGCTCTTCCCTTTGAAAATGTATTAGTGAGGTTCGGTTGAAGGTGCTGCCTCAATCAGGACAATCTGCTATCCAGATCACGTGAACAAATATGCTTGTATTTTAAGGCTGCGCCTTTATTTGTCATCATAAAGCTTTCCGAAACACCAATATCCCAATGTTAACTGTAACGCAGGTGGCACCCTAATCCTCGTTTTTTTTCCAATGGGCGGTTGATTGCCAGCCATATTTCCTTTTTGGAATAAGGATGCCTGCTTCGTTTTTTATTGGTAGCTGAGAGTGTGTCTTCCATTCTATCGGGAATACTGTCCGCGCTGGTATATGGAAATGTCTGAAAAAGCGCAAGATCAGGTTTAGGACAGTATTGTCTACAGACAAAGGGTGAAGGATATATTCTAGAGACTGCAGGGAAAGAAAATTGAGACTGAGAAGCGCTCCTATATGATAAATTGATTCACAGGTAAGCCATTGCATGGCAAAACGCAACCTTTAACCACGGGTTTACATAATGCGAGCTTGAAAAAATATGATTTATTCCATTCAGAAGAGGTGATCTTTATTAATGTCGCTCACGTCTATAAGTATGCAAGTGCGGTTTGGGGAGAAGAAATGCAATTTAGAAGACAAGTTTATAGTTTTTGAGCAACCACGAGCAATTTCGAAAGGTTAGATTGGACGTTTGTCAGATTCATACTTTGGGATGCTGGTTTTAGCTGATTTTGCGATTTGACGAAAACTAACTACAAAGGGGAAGAGAACTGGGAGAACTTTCAGTAGTGACTCATAGATTGTGAGATCGTAAATCACATTAATTTGTTGTCTTATCGTCACAGTAATGCTAGACATGATGCATGTGGTTTCAAATAGGGTATAGTATTTTGTTAAGAAGTAATGTTACCATTTATTTCAACTGATCCCATTGCTTGAATTTCAATATTTCAGATATTGTCGTAGTTTTGCAGGAAGAACTTCTTAAAGCGTAACACATTTTCCTCCTTAATATTTCAGGTTGGTTATTTGGCACTTGAGTGTAGGCTACTATTTTGAGTAACGTTGGCTCATAACATAACTTGTGAGGAGATTGAAGATAGAGTGCTATGTTGATTCTCACGTCTTAATATTAGTTATTCTCTCAAATCCTCTTTGCAAATACAGTGGGGTTTAATAGTAATTTAGATATTTATTATTATCGGGCTTGTATTATGGTACATTTCTCACTAAAATAAAAACATTTGCACTCAGATAGTCGGATGATTAGACTAGCCTTTAGGAATTATTATACCGTAGCTGTTTATTCCATTGTATTAGCTAGGATGAGTCTAGTAGTGAACCGCATAGAAACCATGGTGGTATTATTTACTCACTTCGTTTTGTTATAAACAAAAAATAAAACTGTCAACATTTGACCTGTTTTTCTGGAAACATGCCTTGGAGGGACTGACTGGCCATTAACCCATCCAGAAAGAATCAAATTACGGCCTTGAGACTTAAGGAACTAAAAAACGCATTACATTTTCAAAAAGCAAGAGTAATCATAGTTATAATTTAATATAGTTTAAAAACACATATAGGTGTTTTGTTATTTGTCGAGCGATGTGTGAGCAATGGCCTACTGAATAGACAATTACCTCTTATCTACAATAACGTGTTGTTTCTACTGGAAAATAGACGATAATAAAACAAATAAAAATTAAACGCAGAAACGCACTTTAGGTCCAAGAATTTCAGGAGTGGTTCAATATGTCGAGACTATTATTTTAACTACCCATTGTCCTATTGTGCATTTCAAACTTACCGTAAAAATGCGTAGGCGAAGAACATCGCTTCAGCCAAAAGAGCATGTCATGATTAACAAGAGAACTGGTTAAATTTATTCCATTAAGGACACTTACAACACGATGAACAACTCTATATTTCCAAAGGCTTCTTTAATGTCACCATTTACCAAATCTTCTTAAATCTTAGCAGAAACCGAGCGCGCCCGATAGCTGTCTACTGTGACATATCTGTGCCATAGTTTTATCCAGGAAGACTACGAAACTACCCTTTTTAAATAAAGTTGTGTCTAAGAGGAAACGTTAGTCGTTCTATCTCCTACGAATGTTTGGTCTTTTAAACCAAGTGAAAACTTCAGTGGCTCAGTGGCTTGTGACTTACTTGAAGCCCTTCCGCTCGTTGTTCATTAATCTTTGAGTTATTGCTAAGCGAGCCAAAGGTCACCCAAAAGGCTTATGACTGCTAAATATTTTGGCCAGCTTCTCTTTGTGTAGAAACGCTTGTCTCAGTTTTCTCTTAAAGTTTCAGTCTGAAGTGAAATCTATGCCAAGGGTTTGTGGTCCGATATTTACTGACCACCCATACTTTAATATTATGTAATAGCCTACTCAACAGTGTCCCTAGAATGTGTGTCAAAATATGTTATTCTGCCAACGGAGGCTATAAAGAATCTAGGTGAAGTACCTTAACCATACATGAAAAAAAGATATATGATGGAAAATTCGAATCTAAAATCTGTGATGTGAAATGTGTGGGCATTCAGAGACATATAATAACCGCCATGTTTTCTTCATCTAGGTGGTGGTACATATGATGCAGTGCGTCTGAGGGAAAACAATACAGAGACCAACACAGACCACGGTAAGCAGTTTTGTCTTTAAATTTACTGTGAGAATAGTAAATAACCAAGAAAATGAAAAATACATCTGTGCACAACAACAACAATAACGTAAAGTCGATGTTTTAGAAGTGCTATAAATAATATTATAATTTATAGAATCATTATTATTATTTGTATTATTATTAAAGACAATGCTATTCAAACCAGTGCTCCAGCGAATACTAAATGTTCAAAGCTGAAGTGAAAAATTCAAACTATAAAAATGAAGTTGAATACGTTAAAAGTATTCAATTAAAGCAGTCTTGGTCATCTCGTTATACGCGCTTGCATGATTTTAGATGCATTTTAGCCTTATTATGCATTTTCCGCTTCCACGTGCTTGAAAAACAAGTCCTTTTTTGTGTCTTATCCTTTTCCCGACTGATTTCCAAGCAGTTTCATTGTCCATGATTAACAGTTAGTATGCCTAAATCCATACACCCAAGCATCGTTTGAACAACCTTTCCTGCGTCTCAAAATATATCGATAATTTCCACATTTGTTTCTGCATATGGAGTCCTCCGAATATGACCAGCCTGTTGGTATGCTTCAAACCACGTTCTAAGAAGACATGGACGCTTTTATAAGGGTCCTATTGCCCTGTTACAGGGGATCATGCGGAGTAGGACATTCTTTTGGCTAGTCTTCCTCCCACGCAAATGATTCAAGTCTTCTTAGGGTAGCAATACTGGAGTGTTTTTCTTTGCAGCGCTCTGCTAGGCCCACACGACCATGGCATCGACAGTCATAAATTTTGTGGCGTCCTCAATGACAGGTGCATTGATATGCACCGCGCAGAGCATCAGGCCTGTTAATAACCCCTGCATGCATTTTGGGCCTATTGCATTTGGTCTGCTTTGGGCCCTTCATATGTGCTTTTGTGAACAGTTACATATCTTACTATGTGTGGCGGAGGACCTGCAAAACCTTAAGGAGTAGGTGTAAAATTCCCGGGCTAGTTTTTACACCCACGCATTTGCTGTGTACGCACATTTGTGAGCCAATTTGCATACTTGGTGACCCACCCATCTCAAGAAAGTAATTCAATGGTAGGGCACAAAGGCAAGAGGCTACATTTTATTTAGCCACATATTGCTAAAAATAATGGATAGGAAATAGTTTGACCTATTTCCATGAGAGAACACTGAAATATAATCATTATAAGAGGACGCCTTGCTGTAGATTCCAAATAAAGGACGCACCAGGAGGGTTGCATGACTGCTGTCTTTATGATTTACAGCCATTTGTGAGGTTCAGACAAAGTTCACACACTCTCACACACACACACGCGGGCTCTCTCTCTCTCTCTCTGTGTCACACATACACACACAGAAGCACGCACAAACACATGCACACACACAAGTTAGAAGTAGTCAACAGATACGATATGAGGTGCCCTTTTTGCTGTACGTACTTATACAGATGTAATAATTATGTGTGCGTGAATAAAATATGGGGGGAGCCTCGTTGCTCATTTAAATCCCAATAACACGATTCTGTCAAGGTTTCCTTTCGATCACTCATAGACTAGAGCAATTTATCAAATTCACACAGCGGATATTAGCTTCAAGGACGGGTAATTATGCCTACATTTGATCACGAAAGAACGATATTTCCATCTATATTTCACAATTTTATTCAGCCTCAACAAAATTACAAAGAAGTCTCTGTAACAATGGTCATGTATGTCCACTGAGCTGGAAAAGAAAGGGACATTGTGTTGACCAAAAATGCTGATTCGCTTGCCAGTCTTAGAATTTGCTCAAAGGGGATCCTTGAGCGCAGGTTAAATTTTAACCCCTTTGTTGCATTTGAGCCTGTGTGGCTCCGAAAGCGAAAGGTTTAGATGGGGAAGAAAAAGCAACCATATGATAAGGCTTGTCAGGAATTGACATAATTCAGAATGAAGAGATTCTCAGGTGAAGGGGGTGGGCTCACTTATAATATTACATCAATAATTTTCCTGACTATAAGAACCTGGATCTTTCTGTGAGCCACATGCAACCTTTAGAGCCCATACGAGCTGTACTTAAGTGTTTAAGTGTAACGATAAGAGATGATGGGCTGTCCATAACCAAATGCAATATTTTGTCTGGCAACTGAGAGATCGATTTTCGTGTTTGTCTAAGCACTTGGAAAAAGGCAACGGGCATTTATGAGCCCAAAGATGTGAACGGAGTATGAAAAACCGTCAGGTCAATTGAGTTGATATTGCCATCACAAGGCTAACTCAACTGCTCATGTATCACTTTTAATTAATCTGAAAATTAACATATGTAAGTGAAGAACTCAAAAATTGTACTATGCATAAGAAAGGTGCAATAAATAAAAGGGCAAGTCGAAGTCGGTGAGCTCAAAGACTGCTCTGACTGGTGGGTTACCTGAGACCCGAACTAAGTATTGAATTCGAGACGAGTGAGTGAAATGAAACTGTCGAGTCATGAAAACCAATCGCATGATCATCGGTGTTTTGATGTGCCATCATATAATGTATCCTAATGTTGATGCGAGTCCAGCTATATATTTAAAGTCTAAGACAATCTAATGTCTCCACAGGTCCGAGGATAACAAACCTGTGGGAAACTCCAATCACGTGACACAGGCGTCCATGCTATTGGACGAAAGTACGCAGGCCCCTTCAGATTGAATCTTCATGATGCAGAAAGCCACGTACTATGACAATACTGGACTGTTTGGAGGCTACTCGTACCCCAAGTCTGACTCCTACAGCTATGGCACATCTCACCAGTCTTACCCCACGTCTAACATGGAAAATGAATACCAGGGTCCCATCTGTCCCCTACAAACATCATCTGCCCGGCCACCTGCCAATAAAACTAGTGATCTAAATGGCAGCTGCATGAGACCAAGTGGCAGTCAGAGCAACAGCCTACCAGAAAGTATTGGTGAACAGCCCCAAGCACCTCCTTTGGCTGCCTCTTCACCCAACTCCAACAGCACTACATCTCAGAAAAAGAAATCTCCCACCAACAATGCCTCCAGCACTGCCAACCCTGTCACTACAAAGCAGATATTTCCATGGATGAAGGAGAGCAGGCAGAACTCGAAGAAGGGCAACAGTGGTTCAACATCAGGTATAAAGGACTGTGTGTATAGTTTACATGTTTCAGGGTATGTGTGTGTTGGTTGGAGGGGTGTTTTACCCGGAATGATACAGACTTTGAATCGTTGTTTAATATCGTGCTGTAGAAGTGCCTCTAGACTAGTATGGGGTCTATCTATCTTATTTATTCAGTCACTCGCTGAATTAAGGAGTGAACGGGACATTTCTCTCTCTCTGTGGTGCACTTCCAGATAAACGTCTTTGATACCAAACATAGGACTGTAAATTGATCATTTTATATTCGGTGTGAAATATGTGGCCATTGTCAAGATTTTAACTGATCACAATGTTTCCATGTGTGTTAAATGCTTTGAGTGGAGGGGATGCTGCAAGGTTTTGTTTGCATGTTAAGTCTCAATGCATGTCATGATAGTGTGAGCGAAATTTCCATCAGTGGGATAGCATTTAGCACGCCGGCACTCATGCTCGAAATCTATTTTGCAGGTGAAACCTGTGATGATAAGAGTCCACCAGGACCAGCCTCCAAACGGGTGCGCACTGCCTACACAAGTGCCCAACTGGTCGAGCTTGAGAAGGAGTTCCATTTCAACCGGTATCTTTGTCGTCCCCGAAGAGTGGAGATGGCTAATTTATTGAATCTAACTGAGCGCCAAATAAAGATCTGGTTTCAAAACAGGAGGATGAAGTACAAAAAGGACCAGAAAGCCAAGGGGATAATGCACTCCCCCATGGGACATTCTCCGGACAGAAGCCCACCGTTAAGTGGCCCGAATCATATTGGATATTCTGGTGTGCTTCCAAATGTAAACAATCTCACCTATGATGCGCCTTCACCTCCGTCATTCGCTAAGCCACAACAAAACATGTACGGCCTGGCTGCGTACACGGCACCATTGGGTGGTTGCATACCCCAACAGAAAAGGTATCCTAGCACAGATTATGAACACCACAGCATGCAAGGCAACGGAAGCTTTGCCAGCGCTAATTTACAAGGCAGTCCAGTGTACGTTGGGGGAAATTTCGTTGATTCCATGCCAGCTTCGGGCCCCATGTTCAACCTCGGCCATCTCCCCCATCCTTCATCCGCCAGTGTGGACTACAGCTGTGCCGCTCAGATTCCAGGCAACCACCACCATGGACCCTGTGACCCCCATCCCACATACACAGACCTCACCTCTCACCATGCGTCTCAGGGAAGGATTCAGGAAGCGCCTAAACTAACGCATTTGTAAGGATTTCATTGGTGTGCCCAAGCGACATTTCGCTCTTTTATTACCTCACTAGTTTTAAAGTAATTTATATAACTACACTCCCAGAGAGTCATACATATTACCCCGTATTACTATTACTGCTATGATTGTAATTATTTTTTAAAAATAGCTGTGGTCCATTTCTATTGACTGTTGATGGTGCGCAGAAGGGATTGCTTACTGTCAGTTGTTCCATTTTGTAAGAGCAATGCGCAATATAAGGAACATTTCATAAGGTATTAGCCTACTTGAAGGTAAGTCCTGTAGATCTGACAGTATTAGACAGCCATCTTTAGAGGATGAAATTTGTAGAATAATATAATTAAAAAAAACATGGACTCAATTGTTAAGTCGTCTGGTTAGGCATCTGTATTCTGAATCTGTTACCGGTTCAATACACCTTTATTTATTTTATTTTCCTGAGAATGTATGGCAAACATGTATTGCGACTGATTGTAATATTTATTATTTAATGTTTTTTTGTATCGCACATTATTTATCATATCATGTAGGCTATTTATATGAACACATGTAGAATTTATGCAGCGTTTATTGGACAAATTCCTTGGATGTCATAACCATCAAACCAGTCCAATTAAGTTGGATTTTTTTTTAAACAATGGTGTTGGCTAGTGTATTTTGGTGTAAAGAGTTCCCAATTGTAAATCTGGTAAAACTGGGCAAGGAGTCATTGCAATCATTAGTTCAAAAGCTGATTCTGTTGGTTATGCACCAACTTGTCATTTCCGTGTCTTTGCCCAAATCACCCAAGATGAATGTTATTTTGTAAGGTGGATGGTCCATACATAAAAAAAATTGACGAAATGTTAATGATATGGAAATGTTATATTTTATTGTGTTACACATTTTGTAAATAAAGTGCTTAAATTAAAATATATGGTTAATGCCTCATTGTTTCTGATGACAATAAAACATGACTTCAGCATTCATATAGGCATTTTGTTCCTCTGTTTTATGGCTTTACGGAATATCAAAGACCACGACGCCATTTTGAAAACAAAATTGATGGTAAACAATGGAGGTGGTCTTAAGCACTCACAACCATTTGCACACAAGCGTGTGCGGCTGCGCTCTCTCATTCAGCAAAACTATTTGAAAAATAAATTCGATTCATGGTGAAAAAGGAATTTATCTGAGAATAATCATGATAAAATCTACCTCTATCACTTACATATAAGGATTTTTGGACTTAATTTGTCATGATATTTATTCCTTTTCTGTGTTGTCATCAAATCACTAGATCATGTCCTATAATGTGATATTTACATACATGCATCGCGATGATTAAGCTAGTCTACTTTATAATGACCAATTCATTCATCAGTCATTTGGAGAACACCTATTGGACTAGACTCAATTCGCCGGTGTAGCATAATCAGGTATGATAGTGTTCAAATTCTGTACGAAATAGAGAAAAGTGCTTCGCAGAAGTATGTACTTTATTTTGTAACGTAACCATCCAAATAGCCTCGAGTTTTGCCACCTACGGTTCTGGATACGATTAAAGCCTATTGGGGCTATCATAAAAATCTAATGTAAAACAGCCAATTTTTCACTCAAACATATTTATTAGACAAATGGTCCACAATATGACTGCACTGTATAAAGATGAGAGCTCTATTTCAAGAGATGCTTGCTCCAAGCAGGGAGAACCATATTGAAAAGTGCGCCGTGCACTCCCTCTTCCCCCTAGCGAGACATTTCAAAGCTCATTAATCAAAAACTCGTCGCTTTCAAACTCGCCACTGATTCCCACTCCTTAGGAACAAAGCTTTTGCATTCTGAACTCTGGAAACACATTTCAAACTGAGAGGCCAAACTTTGCCCAGGGAGCAATGATGACAGCATGCCTTTTGGTGGCTTACATCCATGATTGGGGAAGCTGAGAGATCGTAAAGGCGGGGAACGAAACATTTCGGATGGATCAGACGGTGGGTTCCCTAGAATTAACCATACCTTATCAATATTTAAAATTACTAAATTGTAGTTTGCCTGAGCATATGGCACACGCCACTTATTATAATTTTAACCGAAACGCGCATGCAAACTAACATTTTAGTTCAGTTTGTATTCTTAAATACATTTATCGATGACAGATACGAAACAGAATAAGGTAGTGACTAATTATTTGGTTCGGAGTGGTTTTATTTTCCGAGGGATTTGGCTGATGTTTTGTTACCCACAGCAACGCTGTTTTATGGCAGCCATTTTAACCGTCGGTCATTATGAAGTGGCTATTATGCGAGCCATGCCAAAAAGCTCCACTCCAGATAGAGAAGACGTGCTTAATTGCCTTGGTAGTATTTCGGAATCAAGGGGAGAAGATTCACACTAAATGTCAATGGTGGACGTACATGTCGGGCATCTAACAATAAAGCAGCATCACCATTACGCCGACTGAATGATTCAGCATAGGTGCTATCCATTTGTTCAATAGTGGTTGGTACCAGCTATGGCCGCAGTACACATCAGGAGGGACGTGAGCAATCTCTACATTTTTTTCAAGGTATTGTTGAGTTGCTGATGCTTAGTTGAATGTTACCTCATCTTTGCTTGCAGGGTTCTATTATATCAGTGTGGCTGCAGTTGTAACCGGGGAAATCTCGAGAAATAGCTTGACAGTGATTTGGGAAAATGTGTACTATAATACATTACATGCAAAGTTTGTAGGAACGCCTTTAACATGGACTAAACCATTTCCTTTGGTATTCTATTTTCAGAAAATGTGGATCACTTTTGCCATCATCCATTTGTTTCTTGACCTTGTTAAACATTGAATTAAGATGTAGTGCTTAAAGGTTTCATGTAGTGTGCTTCACTCTAAACATTAAACATTTGCATTTCTCAAAAATCCACTTGTCATTTGTTAATTATTTCATTAGAATATATTTCAATTCTTCAATTCTTTCCTGTCAATGGTGAGGTGGGGATGGCGTAGTGGATACAGTTGAAGCCTCCTCCAAATTGAACTGTTATCCATGTACATGTGCCTCTCAGTAAAAACATTGGCCACTGGCCAAAAATGTTGCCATATTTTCGTGCTTACACGTGTAATGTACAACCTATAAAATGCCTTACTGAGTGGTCTGCTTAAGGGTCAGATAGGATACACATTCTTGAACTAGTTCACAAGTTAACATTGTTATTCATAGCAGAACTATTAGAAAGGGTCAGTACAGCCTTGAAATTGTATCGGTTCTTTGGGGAAACGTGGGCATTGTTGAAGTAGCCAAATGTAAAACTGGAATATATGGTGAAAGAAGATGGTGCCGTGTAAAGGCAGATGATGTGTAATAGTGGGAAAAACTATGAATTCAATTTGTGGCCTCCAGACTTTTTGATGTCCCCACTGTTCATCCAATTTACAAAAAGTTGGGAGGCCACAAATTGAATTCATAGACTTTCCCACTATTTCACATCACCTGCCTTTACCAGGCACCATTTTTTTTTCGCCATAAACTTCAGTTTTATATTTACTTTTTGTTCTGGGTAAAATCAACTGATCCTAGTTTGTAAATACCAAATCATTGCTCAAGCCATACGCCATTACACAAACGTCTAATGAGTGTAATAATCAACACTTTGGGTTAGAGTCCCTTTAGGTTGTGGGTATATTTTCAAGTTTTAAAGAAAATTAGTCTTATATTCTTTTTGTGAGTACAGTTGCCATTATGCTAGCTAATTGCGTGGCTTGGGGTCATCAATCACTGATTGGACACAATTTTCCTAGACAGCAGTTCCTTCTCTTCCGAGAGGGTGAAGCCAGATGGGATGCGTCCATCTCTAGCTCAAAAGAAGGCTGGCTTCTCTGAAAATAGAAAGACACAGTTCAGACAGCAATTGGCTATTAATCAACAGCATTTTTCATGTTTTGGAAAGCGAAAGTCTGGTGGGTCCTTAAGGGAGGTGGAGGTTCTGGGTGTGAGCCTAGTGATATATGAAATAGTCTACTTTAACATGAAAATCTTACTAACAAATCTGGGAGTTCTGGCGATTCTCAACAGTTAATTACATAAAGATTTGGGGTGAACAAAATGGTATCTTTCATATTCAATATGTAGATGTATGTTGAAGCCCCAAAACAAACAAATACACTAAGCGCACAAGCGAATACATGGGCTGTTCTATACTTTTAACCGTTTAGGTCGACACATTGTGGGTAGCGATGAGGGTTAAACAAAAAGTAACACTTACTCAGCAATTAGGGTTAGCTTACAAAAGCACTGCTGTTGTGGAGGGTGAAGTTACTTCACAGTAGGAGGCAAGTGCACGCACAAACAGGATATTCATCTGTTGCCTCTGATTGGGCAGAGTTGGATAAGACCACGCCCTCTGAGTGGTGGGAAATATTTACATGTTGAGCTTAGCAAGTACAGTAAGTAATGAAGACCAGAGACGCCTGCAATCATTCACCTTTGACCAACCATTAAAGGGACATGATGAACTCATTCCTAGATTACTTCTCTGGTAGCGACATGAAGGCATTTACGACTAAATTCTATCACGAGGAGCGCAAGTCTGTGGAATCGCACTTTACAAGGACTCCTGAGAGATACGCGACAGGTATTGTGGATCATTTCAACAACAGCCGGTTGTTATCAGAAGCGAATGAAGATGTGTGTGAAGCTCAATATGATTCCAGTGCAACTCTGTCTGAAGCTGATAACTTTGGCTTCGGGTTGGTTCATGCAGTAGCTCATGGATACAGTAGTAACTCAGGGAACGGCAGGAAGAATGCCCAAGACAGTAACCGCGCAAACTCATGGAACGAGACGTATCTCAGTCATCAAATGGAGAACTACCAAAATGACTCAAACAAATACGAGCAGCAAAACTGCACGTTTTTTCGGGAAGCCTCTCTCAGTTGTCAGAATTTATCGCAAAATCAAGGGATCCGCACACAGGCTGTGACAGCAAATGCGTTCGAGTGGATGAAGATAAAAAGGAATAACCAGAAAACTAGTAAGTGTTTCAAGCTAACGTTGAGTGTTAATTGGTTGACTTGTTCTATGAAAGTTGTTTTAACACTGTCCACGTTTATTTGCAGGCAAAGCGCCAGAGTATGGGCAGGGAAACACCGTAGCAACTGCGCGAACCAATTTCACAACTAAACAGCTTACAGAGCTGGAGAAGGAATTTCATTTCAACAAATATCTCATCAGGTCAAGACGAGTTGAGGTAGCGCATAGCCTGCAGCTTACTGAAACACAAGTGAAAATCTGGTTTCAGAACAGAAGAATGAAACAGAAGAGAAGAGACAAGGAGGGCCTGGCTGTGGTTTCTTCATGTCCAAGCGCGAAATATTCAGAATCATCTTCCTCATCTGAGCTCAACTCTCCTATATCTACACCACCTAGCTCTCCAAGCACCGTCCATTCAACTTAAATGCAGTGTTGAACAATTTTACTCCTTTGTATTGACTTTTTCTTATGTATATTTGGGAATTACCCTTTGCACTAATGTTTGTTATTAATTAAGTTATAAATGTATTCATTTGTTTGTGCCTTGTAAGATGGTGCTGCCTTTCAGAAGTAACAGGATACAACATTTTTGTGCCTTTGCCCGTGTGGGGGATGTTGTTCAAGGAAGTTGCTCAAAGCTGCGTGAAACCAGTTTCAGTATTTACTTAAATGCCTTGATTACCTTAATTTGCCTTTTACTAAGGATTCCAAAGATAGAGATAAAATGCCTTTAATGTAGTGTCTGCTGATTTGTATCATGTCAGGTTGTCCTCAGGAGAGTTCTCACCCTGCTGAAGCATGCACTGAGAGACTCAGGTTCAGAGGTTAACTTGACGTTTGTTCTCCTCCTTTCTACAATACACAAGATTTAAAAAAGGTAACAAACCTACTGCAGAATAGAAGGACATACATGCTTTGTTTAATTTAATGATTTAACACATGTGGATTGTCACAGTACTGTAAAAGCAACCATTCCACAGGAGAATCACGATACGTGGCCTATGTTATATTGATGACTAATCTGATTTTTACTTACATGTCCTATGAAATGTTGCATACTTGTGGAAACTCTATGTGATTGAGTCTGTTTTTGATTTGCACAGACACATTTAAACTCTAGTGACAATATTGCTGCTGGTGGATGTCACGAGTGGATATGAATACTGTTGCCTTTATAAACTGTTTCTGTACCACACTGTGCCGACGTGAGGATTATCACACTGTCTCTAGCAATTATTAGTTTCCATGTGGTAATGTACATTCCGCCTTTTTGCTGAAAAACATCATCGGGATCAAGACAACTTAAGGATGCCCTTCAGACATATACAGACAATTTAACCATATTTACATGTCAACAACAAAAGTCATACCAACACAATATTTACTTGATGAGACTTGAACCAGAACATGTATTCTATGTAATTAAGTTAAAGTCAGGCTGTGAGAAGTGTCAGAAACTGTTGTTCTTTTCCTGTTTATTTTGTTTGACAATTTAATGTGAATATGGGCTCTGATGGTCATTATAACTTGAAAATACTAAATAAACTGAATCAAATGGGGAAAAAACTGAATGCAAATTACTTTGAACCATATCAGCCAATGCTTTTGTAATGCCCTTAAGAACACACACACATTCAATGAAAAAAAGAATATGACAAAATGAGTTAAACTCTTTAGTGGCCACCCATCACATGGATTCACATTAATCCTTGGGAAAAAGCCATGTAATACAACAAACATATCACACCTTGCACCTAGTGAGATGGTCCACTTAGAACAGTTATTTTTCTGCATAGGATCTCAATAATCGAAAATGATGAACGGTTCCCTTATTAGGTGGCATGATGCAATAATGGAAAGGTAAGAGGTCCCTGTTCTACTTCAGCACAGGTGAGTAGAGCAGGCTTGTCACAGATCTAGATCATTCTGAAAACACAGCTTCCATCACACGACAGTAAACATCGATCTAATTGCAAGCTGGTGATTTGTGGGATCCTCTGGGTGCCCTCCATGAAGAGGAAGGCTGGCCTGGGTGCTCTGCTTCACTGTTGACCTGCTGTGGTGGGCAGTGTGGACTGACATAGCAGAGGAGAGGCCTGGTGAATTTACTGCAAAGAGGGCTGATGCAGCAGAACTGTTGATGGTTTGCGGTAATGCACACACTGCCCTTTCCTGTACCTTAACAGAGAGCGAACACACCGTCAACACACACTGCTGTGATTTTGGCTAGTGTTAGCGACTCTTCATATATCATAACATCACATTATGGCCCCCATTTGGGGCTCAGTAGCATGCTACTCTTGTCAAAAGACTGCAAATAATAAAGACTAATAGTCACCCGCCCCAAACTGCTATTGCCAGAATATGTTTTTTTGCCTTTGTCCCCCCCCCATAGCCCCGCAAACTTATCATCTTTCTCCCTCATGGCAGCCTGAAACAAGGTTTACAACATTGGTTTATGGAGATTGCGTACACATCAGTGTCAGCAGGTGAAATCAGCAGCGGTGTTTGTGCAGGAGGGCATTTCAAGGCTCGGCTAATTCATAAATGCATGATGGCTTAACCCCTCTTCATCTCCTTCTCCTCATCCAGCACAGCTGCCCCAAGGTTTACACTGTATGACAGAAGGGCCGGGGTAGCGCCTCACACATGCTCTTCTCCAGATGACCACTCTGGAACAGGCCTCACATCTGTCTGAGGGAATCTCCTCTGGAACTCTGCTGCATTGTGCTAGCATTCGTCTGGAGGAGCACGGTGCGCAGGCTGGATGCTGCTGCTCCTTACAAATGGCGCTGTCAATAAAACAAGGAAATGCCTCAGCCATTTGTTCTGTATCATGATAATGATCAAAAAATGGGCTGCAATTAAGTCATTCCCCCCCAGACACACACACACACACATACATATGTACGCACACGCATGCATGCTCACAGCCACATACACACACACACACACACACACACACACACACACACACACACACACATACACACACACACACACACACACACATACACACACACACACACATACACACACACACACATACACCCACACACACACACACACACACACACACACACACACACACACACACACACACACACACACATGAGGTCAAAAAGATATTTGGTGATTTATACTCGTCATTAAGAAATTTAACCCAGCAACCACAATTTCCAAGTGTTCATTCTCAGGGGCACTTCTCTCCCTCACTAACCTGGCAGACAAACTGATCACACCGGAAGGAGGCCATAAATAATGCCAGGGATGTCTATAATACTTTGGATGGAAATATGTTACAAATACCTGTCCCCTTTACTGATACCCATATAGACATCCTTTATAACACTTTCCACATAAAATTATGACTGAATAAATTGCATCTTCATTTGTCTTCCACAGCCCCAGTGATGACTACGATCTCAGGCTCTCAGCACTTTACTGCACATCATTATATTAGTCTGCTACTACACAGAGAAATGGATTGTTCTAGAAAATGGACTTGGCTTTGCTATAAATTACACCTATGGATTCTGAGAAATGTGTTATTTTGTTTAAAATAGTCCCTAATATAATTAGAGTTCTAATTTATGTAAAGCTACAAGTGTGCCTATTACGGTAACAGGCTTTGGAATTTAATCTGTCTGCAGGATAAAGAATGATCCGGTGTGCTTTTCATTTGTAATCTCAGACACATTATTTCAGTAAAATAGTCTGTGACCATTAGATATGAAAAATGGATTACGGACAGCTTTATTCATGAGTTTTGGTTTTTAAAGTTAACAGGCCTTTCATGAAAGCAAGTTTAAGGATGGGTAATTAAACAACTTATCATACGCCAGCGACGCTCTCAGCATATCAGTATTAGCCTGGTCCTCTGGATAGAGACCTTACCTGTGTGCCGAAAGTAGATCTCTATCATGCTGATTTATCTACGCAGGTGGGCCAGCTGTGCAACCTCCTCCCACGAGAAATAATCACATATATCTTTATGGGGCCTGACGGCCTACTGGGACGCTTAATTTATCTCAGCCGTCGCTTGCCTGGGCTCTTTGTGTAAGACAATTCCGTGCAATAAGTAGGAAATGTTGGGCCAAAAAAAAAGGACAAATGGAATGTGTTACATATTAAGTTGTGTCTTGAAATGCAATTCCTAGTCTCTCTGTGGAAAATTACAGTCTTATAGCGGTGATTCATTACAAAGATGCTCTAGAATGTTGTATTATCAAAGCTTACACTAGTGGGGCGTATACAGCCTCTTCACAGTAGTGAAAACCCTTTCAAATGTTTAAGTTGAATACAGGTTCTATTTATTTTGTGAATGTACCGGTGGGACCACACACACACACACACACAAACACACACACACACACACACACACAGATGTAAATCTACTGCACAACTATTTTTCATATATATTCCACAACTGCAAGCACTGCCTTGTGTCACTGGAGTGAAGATGAGAGTGTTCATGTAGAGAACATGGCGTGCCTGTGGACCACATATGAACCTCACATCCACATCAAAGAGCTCTCCTCTCCCCATCTCCTCCGCCTGTCTTTGTCTGCTCATCTTCAGACCGCGTGTGGTTGCCTCACTGGGGTATCTGGGGTTGCGGAGCTGCTGGTACTTAGTGGCGTTGGGGTGTGCCGTGTCCATTATCACCCATGTTGCACTGGAGCCCCTCTCCACCCAGCTTCTCTGAAGGGGATCCCCAGAGTGGGCTCTGATTGCCTTCATTAGAGAACTCGCTGAGGACCAGTTTTTTTTTTTCCTGCGGCATGAGGACTAAGCTTCGGAGACATGTCATAATGTTGGAAGCCACACTGTTTATCCTCATTAAGCACAAACCATTCCCCAGAAGGGTCTCTGAATGGGAACTCTGGAGCACAGACAAACACAAAGCTTTGGAGGATCACTGGGAGCCCAAGTGTGCCCCCCCCCCCCCCCCCCCCCCCATCTTTCGTTGTTGCAATTTGACTGTTTTTTGTATTTTTAAGCATTTTGGAAATAGGCTGATATAGGCTTAAAAATTATCCACAGTTCACTTCCCTCTTCTCAGCATTCACATGATATAGCAGCGGTGTCCTCCGTGCTTTCTCAGTGCACTGTGTTTTAATCGGAAAGCAGACGTCTGGCAGTGGGGGGGTTAAAATATTCCACTCTGCCCCAGAAGCCATTTGATTTCATTTGTAGTTTGTCGGCTGGCCTGTGGAGGTGAGCTCACCTTTGGCTGCCAGGAGCCCTGCGTGGCGCACATATCTAGTGCACGGAGACACGGAATTGACAAGGCATTTATCTTTGAATAATGCAAATGTCCCGAGACTGTGGTGGCAGCGATCCTCGGTGCGGCCGCCTGAGAGCCCAGGGGCCTGTCAGGCGGCGCGTTGGCTGGCCTCTCGCTCCCAGCAGCGCCCCCGTCGCCAACCCCCCCCCCCAGCAGGACGCTCCAGCGGCCGCCTCTGGCCCCGGCACTGACTCGCACTTCATTTCCACGCTCGGCCCCATGAGGAGACTGGCCCATGCAGAGCGCCCTGCCAGGACCCTCGCTTTCTGTTAAAGGACAAAATGAAAAGGGAACATTATGTCCATTGTGAACTATTGGATTTCAGCAGAGTTAGGGAAGGCAGTGTGTTATTTATCTATATATCTAATAATGGTACATAACATCGTACAATAATATTACATTCATGTGTTGTGGTGTTAGGTCCTGTCTTCACAAAATGGGAAATATTGTCACGGTAACCATGGAAAATGATTTACCCTGGAAAACATCCCAATACAACTAGCTGTCTGCACTCTCATTGAGGCCGGAGGCTTTTATATTGTGTGTAGTCTTTTTATTTTCATTTAAAAGTATTTTGTGTAACACAATCAACACAAATAATACAATAATCAGCACTGAAAGTAATACAGTACAAGAGCTTGTAAAAACATTTTGAATATAATTTTACCATGTTGCATGCATCCCTGTTGGTGTGTGTCAAGTGTTTGTCAACCTAAAGTGCACACAAAGCATATTCAGAGAAGCAGCCAGGTGTATATGTTTTGACTACGTCTGATATTGGTCTGAGGTTTTTTCTTGTGTTATTGTTTTCATTGTCTTGTGGATTGATTCCTCCACAAATATGTTGGTTGAGGCTGAGTGAGCCCAACATGTATGGCTGAAAATGAATGGCTCTTGGCAGCGTGACAGTTCTGTTCAGTGAGCCAAAGTGCCAGTAAATTGTTTGTCTTCTGCTGTGCAATCCTATAATTCTTCTGGGAACCAATGACATTGTGCTTGCCAAAGAGAATAATGATAGATGGGGTAAAATCAAACATGAAGATTTTGGGATGCATCCTGGCCACCAGGCATAATGTGGAAACAGTTTGTCTCCCTAGACACCTAGCCTAGGATTCTTTTTTATTTCTAAGGAAGAAAAAGATGTCTGCCCTGCATGTATCAACAAAACAGTTCTTTGTCTGCGAGATCATAAAAAAAACGTATGTTCACTTCTGATAATAATACAACTGACTATGAATTATTTAGCATCATGTTCTGCATTCTGCGAAACTGCTGTGGTAGCGCTGTTGGACCCTGCAGCCCATTTCCTCTGCCTCGCCTGAAATCTGTGGATGTGCAATCTGCCCGGCTGACAGTCCTGCTGTCCAAACGGCGAGAGCATGTTCCCATCTGTTCCGTCCCTGGAGTGTCATGGCGACACGACTCCACCTTGATACCATCCGACGCTCCCACTGGCCGGAGCAGCACGGGGTTTTCTCGGGGGCCCGTCGAGGCCTTTCTAGGGTTACAGGCATGCTAAACGGGCACCGCGATGTGTGCAGCGCTTCCGGTCCTAAGCCGTTAGTCATTATTTGCAGACGCAGATGTGCAACATAAAAGAGGCAAAAAGCTGATTAATATTTA
Source organism: Sprattus sprattus (assembly GCF_963457725.1). Lineage (NCBI taxonomy): Eukaryota > Metazoa > Chordata > Actinopteri > Clupeiformes > Clupeidae > Sprattus > Sprattus sprattus. The sequence goes on from NC_137924.1 coordinate 12,200,508, forward strand.
AATGGTGTCTGTCTTCCGCTGTTGTCTTGTGGGGTGGGGGGGGGGGGGGGGGGGGTGTTACAGAGGAACATGCCATTAAAGAGCACATCTAGCTGTGTCTACTGCGGGGCAGTGAGCTGAGACCGCGGAGGCTGCCTGCAGCTGGAGAAGCCTCAGGGGCCGCTGAGTAAATTAGAAGGCGACGACCGTTTTCCACATTGCTGGAATTGCACACTTTCCAAATTCTTGCTCAAAATAACTAAATCAAAGACTAAACCCACAATAGCAACATTGTCTTTGCACATTATTTATTCAGTGGTGGAAATAAATTGTTTCCCATTGTAAGTACAGACGGAATGGTACTAATATAGAGCCAGATTTGTTAGCATGATATGTGGGTATTTTGGTTGGGATTTAGTTTTTCTTCGTCCAGTCACTCTTGTGGGCTTCTAATATTGTTAACAGGGGAATCGCAGTATTCTTAGTAATTCTAGGGAACTCTTTGCCTTGCCAACAATGTGCTGTTTTCTCTTAATACAACAACAGCAGGCAGCACGATAGGTCAATAGTTTTGCAACATGTTACTGGGGGTAAAACCGCTTCAGATAGAATCTTGCGGCCGACCCTTTATGAGGAAATACTGCACTGCCGTCCTCTAGCCGTACCAGAGTGCAGAAAACACTGCATGCGTGTTTATCACAATCCTAGGGCTGTTTATTTGGACCATGTGTGGGGAGATCCAGGAGAGGCCTGCTTCAAAGCGAGCAGCCCCCTTTTGTAATACGCTTTATCGTGAGGATGCAGATGAGCCCTTTGTTGGAGCCTTGCACCTCATCCATTACCCTGAGGCTGCCAGGAAGATAGTGGAGAGTGAATCCATTCAACAGGGCCATGACAGAACCTGCTGTTCCAGTGAACCCTCAGTGAACCAGGCTCAGCAGCAGGATCTGTGCACCAAAGAAGAATCGAAAGAAAAAAACTAAACAAAAAACAACACACAGAAAGACTCACAAACGGATTCTCCCACTGCTGCCGATGTGAATAAGTCTGGGTCGTGTATCAATCTGTCAATCTTGGCTTGTCTGAGCACTGTATCTGTCCTCGCTGATTCCATCAAAAAATTGGCAGTGAGGAAGTGTAGGATGTCACGACGATCATTGGGTTTTGCACAGCTTAGGCTGAATTGATATAGTACAGTATAGTAGATTTGCAGAGGGAGGGAAAAACAGCAACCCGCCTCAGCTGTACGTTTGAGCCTTCTTTTGTTCCAGTGTCTCTCTCTCTGTGTGTGTGTGTGTGTGTGTGTGTGTGTGTGTGTGTGTGTGTTTGTGTGTGTGTTTGTGTGTGTGTGTGTGCGTGTGTGTGTGTGCGTGTGCGTTTGTGTGTGTGTGTGTGTGTGTGTGTGTGTGTGTGTCTCAGGTGCCTGTGAGCATGGGTCTGTGTGTGGGTTGGAGAGAATGATAATGAGCCTGTGTATGCGGGTGTGTGTTTTGTAAATTCTTCCATCCACTGAGCTCTGCAGTTTGGCATAATCTAGCAGAGGTAATGTTTTTAATGGCGTAGTCAAAATCCAATTACACTGCGATTTAATTTCCTCCAAGGAAGTATGATTATACCGTCTCCCCGTCCCCACCACAAACAGAACGGCCCACTGTTTGCCATGCCTAAGAGAATGTTATTAATTTCAACTCAACTAAAAGTGGATTTGCAGCCTGAGAGACCAGGCTAACTGATTGACTGAGGCAACGTGGAACGCTGGTGCGACGAGCCAATCGCGTCTCAGAGCCGTTGCCTGGTAGCAGCGCTCACTTTCGCACACACCACAAAACTGTCCAGAGAAGCTTCCTGTGAGAGAGAACTACAAAGTATTCCATGGAGCGTCAACATAACTGCTCACATAATCCGAGCCATACATCACCCCACTCAACATGCGCTCAGCCTGGAAGGCTAGCGGGGAGAAGTCTTTTAACTGGCCAGGAATAAATGCTTATGCATATATATGAAATGCGTGATCTATAATCTAATCTTTACAGCTTCGTCGTTACATTCTGAATGTGCAGCTTTATTTCACGGGGGGGCAAACAGAGAGCTGTCTGTGTGTCCCCAGGGTTGTGCAGCAGGAGACCCCGTGGCATCGTGGCCAGACACAGACTTTGTAGTGCTGTACAAGAAGTCTTTGAGGAGCAATTTAATTTCTGTCAGCAGAGAGTCGGTGCCACCACGAGGGATTTCTTTTTTTTTATGCCTCACCTTCTGCCTCCTCCCTGGGCTGCTCAGTGTGCTGCAGCTGCCGACGCTCGCTGCCCCTTGCCCCGAAGAAATCTTTCATTCACACAGAAAATCAAGTCGTAGCCCAACTCGGGCCGCTAGTCCAGTGTACTGAGGCGAGGGTAAGAGACTCACCCCTATCCGAGCAGGCAGCCAAAAAGAGGCCCCCTGCACCAGCACTTCATCAATCTCCCTCTGACACACTGCATGAAGCAAATCGATCTGACGATTTATGTCTAAAAATGTATAATAACTGCTCACGTCCTCCTCCCTGCTGTTCCATTTGCCAGGGAAAAAAAAGAATCCTGAGTAATGTAATGTGTGCTTGAGCTTAAGGCAATTCCCACACCAGAATAATTTCTTATACGCTAACTCTAGCTTCAACTACAACAACATGTATTTAGCATTTGAGGGGAACATAACATTCCGTTGGTAGTTTATAGAAAGAAATATCTCAATTGTTTTTTGTGTAACCGTTGGCGAGAGCAGATGTTATATCAGACACACATGCTTGGTAATACAACAAAGAAGAGCAGGCCCTAGCGTGAGCACCCCAGCCCACACTGGCTGATGTGATTTTAGTTTGATTAAGTGTGGAATAAGGTCATCTCTCCACCTGCCCAAATGTCACTGGCTCCTCTCCTCCACAGCTCATTGTCAGCGAGGAGCGGGGAGTAATCGGATGGGAAGTGTGTGCGCTGCTATTGCATTCATGTTCCTCTCTCCCCTCTCTCCTATCTCCCCTCTTTCCCCTCTCTCCTCTCTCCTCTCTCCCCCCTCTCGCTCCTGGGCTGCAGGGCTGCAGGGCTGCCTCCGCTACAGGGCTGGATGGTGTCCAAAGGACCACGAGGAAGTCTAACATGAAAAATATGCTGCTGACAGCCAAGGCACAGTAACTCTTCAGGTCTGTGTAGCGTGCGCTCCAAATGGCAAGTGATGGAGGGGCTTTTGATATGTCTTTATGGCTGGTCCGTTACTGCTGATTGACACTGTTTTACTTCCACCAGACAGTAAGAGTGTCGGCTGAACCACCCTCTATTCACAAACACTCTCCCACACACACACATATACCCACTAATAGACACACACACACAAATACACACTAATAGACACACTCACACAAACACTCACACACACCACTCCATTTCTTCATGCAAGGGTTGCGTTATGAAAGGCTTGCCTAATCCACAGCTGTTAGAGTGCGATAATACAGGTGCATTTTTGAAAGGAGAAAATCTATCTCCAAAAACATCCACTAATCACTCATAATGATGTACTGTTCACTTTCGCTGTGGAAAAATAATATGAGCGGAGGTGAAATGTGTGTGAGATAGTATCACGTCACAGATAATTCTTCGAAAGTGTCCACATCCATATTTCAGACGTCAGGCAGCATTAAGTAAATGTTAGGGAACGGCGTGTTGTTGCAGCCGCGCTGCCGTAAATCCCGCCGCGGGCTCCCGGTGAGATCCCGCCTGTGCTCAGAGACTACTGTCCTCTCCTTCATTTTTGTTCTTCTCCTCCTTCCCTTCTCCCCCAACTCTGATGCTGTCTCCATATGAGCAAATGATGATGCCTCTCTCTCTCACTCTCTCTCTCTCTCTCTCTCTCTCTCTCTCTCTCTCTCTCTTCTCTCTCTCTCTCTCTCTCTCCTCTTCCCATCCCCCCCTTGTCTTCTCTGTTTCCTGGGCTCCTCTGTGTGCCCTCTGCAGTGTCTGGGTCCAGTGGTGTGATGCAGCTTGTTGTTGTTGGTTAAGGTGGGCACTCTCGCAGCATTTGTCTTAATTAAATTTTAATGAAAAGGGGGCTCTCTTTACCATTGTGTCTTGCGGCTCATAAATGATACAGAGCGCTTTGCGGCATTAGTCATGCGGCATTCATTTGCTGCGGCCACGCTGGCTTCCTGGACCAGCGGTGTGTCACTTCCCCTTACAGCCAGCTTTATTGCCTTCCGGAACACTTGTAACATTCTGCCACGGGGTCCTCTTTAATTTTTCATAATGTGCTTATTCCACTACTGCCTCTAGTCCAGCACTTTGCACATTGTGCATGTACATTGTTTCATATCTATGCTATGCATATTTAGTTTCATATTTTCAGTGATAATGAGAACAAAATGTTAATATTAAATATTTGTTTTGTGCGATTAAAAAAAATAAACATCTAAGGCTGGTGGGTAACCTGGCTGGTTCCCATTCTTTACCTCTTTTTATCCAACCCAAAAGATCCCAACGGTACGCCTGTATGGTATAAAACAAGTGGGGACGGGCTCTGACATAGTTACAGTGTTGGTGTGACCTGTGAGAAGCAGCATGTGTTACTTTAGTTCCCACTGATCACCTCTGAGAGCCCGGGCACAGCGTGAGCTGGGGAGGGGGAGCTGCTGAGGGCAGCCCGGGGCTCTTTGGCTCTGCCTGAAACTTGTGTGAAATTCCAGCACACTCACACGGCAGTGTCTGCTGCTCCTGCCGCTGCTGCTGTTGTGGCTCCCAGGAGGGGCGACTAGCCCAGGTGCTGGCCCGCCATTCCACCGCCTACAAGGACCTGAGCCAGTTCTGTCAGGCTCGGCGGCGGCAGAGAGCAGCTAGTTTCGAGTGTCACCCGAGACAGCGAGTGTATGCAGGAGCAAATCAATCACTCCCACATGACTCAAGGGTTGCCGTGAACGAGGACAACAACCTTGTGTGTGTGTGTACGTAGACGTGGTGACTGCAGCCTACATAAGAACATTAGCCTCAGCGCGCGCTAATATGAATGAAGAGTATCATCTTTCACAATGTGAGACTAAGATGACAAGCACAATTTATGTCAAGCACAACCAACCACACACAAAAGACCACGGCTGAGGTCATGGGTGTCTCAATTTCACACTCGCCCAGGACAAGGTCATCATTCATGTGGCATGCTATGGGCTGGATATTAAAGGAGCCTTAGTTCTCTGTGCACCGGGAGAGAGGCTCGAAGAGAGGACTCCAAAGTCACCTCAGCTGGTTACAGGTCAACGGCGGTCACCCATTGAGGAGGGAGGCCCGGTACTGTAGGTGAACCAAAGGACACGTCTCATCCGACCACCGTCCTTTGATATCTCTGTCATGTCTATTTCCATTTGACGGAGACCAAAGGGACCCTCCAGTCAGGGCCTCCAATCCAGCCCTGTTGGGCCCTTCAGGGGCTGAATAGCCTGGAGAAGATCCCTGGCCGTTTGAAGTGCGGTCGTCTCTCTGTGGAGAAATGCTTTGTTATGCGGGAGCTGAAGAGAAGGCTAGTGGGGCGAGGGGAGGTTCACCACTGCCGGTGGGGTTTGGAAGGTTCTGGTGAGTGGCTGAAGGGCGGGGAGTCACGGCGAGGAAGGGCCAGTGCTCCGCCACCTCCCATTGTCTGAGCGGGCAGGGGCACGAGCGCTGGCACTTTTCTCTGAGACGGAGTGGGCGAAGGGGGAAGTCGTAATTAATCTGTTAATGGCAGTTGGATCTGTCATTAGCTGGGGGAGTGTATAATAAATTGCGGTAATAAAAATTAAGATTGCACGCATCATTGGGGCCTTCCGGGGGTTTGTTTAATGTAGTTACAAAAATGCCAGCAGCTGATGTGGCGTCCACCACGGTGCCCTGAGAACGCTCATTTCTGCATCGTACTTAACCTGCTGCTGCCCACCTAAGGCAGCCGTAGGAAGGGGAGCGGAATTCAACCCCTCTCTCTACTGCCTGACAGCCCACTTCCATGGCTGAAAAGAATGCTCCGATTAGTAACAAACAACAACAAATACCTCATGAGCTGGCAGCAAAAGCTACCAACAACATGCAAGGCGGTAACATGGCTAAGATATCCATTACTATGCTAAGCAGTTGAGGGCGATGAGTGATTGGCTATCATTTCTGGAGTGCTTCACACTCAAGACAAATTGCTGTCTGCTCCAAACGTCATTGAAGAAGGTTAAAGGTGGAGTCGTTCAATTGTCTGATTTTTCCCTTAAAATGGACTTGAAAGATTTCTGAGGAGCTGCAGCTTGCCCAAGTCCCAGTACAGTAGGGGCACACAGGGACCTCCTTCGCTTTGATCTCACACAAAGCCTCCTCTGTAGGCCTGAGCCCTGAGACGAGCCTGCAGAGTGCAGCCCTCGACTCCTGCCCCCGAGGGACAAAAGAGCTTAGCGTTAGCATGACACATTAGTGGATTATCATGTTAGCTGACATAGCCCCAAACTGTAAGGCACCTCTTGCTCTGGAACAAGAACACCCTCAGAGAAAAGCTTTGTGATTACAAGATGATTAGCCTTTGTTGCATATTACCACATGAATGGCCTGACTCCACTCTTGAAGTCGGCTCTCTGTAGTTTCGGAGAGGTGGTGGTTCATGGCTGACCAGCCCTCTCTAGCTGGCCATGGCCGGCCCGGTCAGCTGTCCCGGGTCAGTGCGCAGGGACTCTGATTGCACACGTCTACCCCCAGTCTTTGCCACATTATTTAGGATACAATGAGGCTGGTTCAGAGCCTAGCCTGCAGGCAGGCCAGTGCACATGTAGCCTGACACCAATTGACCTAGAAGAGGTTCCCAGGTCATGTTGGGACAACATTGCCCTCGCCATAGCACCGGCTGCAGCACAATGAAGGTTCTTGAGCCCACAGACAGCCTTTGGCACTCTCAGGGTTCAAGACACTGCTAAATGAGACAATTGAGATATTATTCCACGAGCTGTGAAATAATTAACTCGATTACCTTCCAGATCCTAGAAGTCTGAGACGGTTAGGACGGTTATAGGGATTTGTCTTCAGTTGTTTCTAAAGACAATACGATTCTTTTCCTTTGAAATCAAGCTAGTCTCATCTTTTGCATTGTTTTCCCTTCTGGCAAGGACCCCAGTGTTATTATTTTTTAAATGCAGCATTTCTGACAGCTTAAAGGCAACCCTGTTTTTATGAGAGGAACCCAGCACTAAAACCCAATGTATAAAATCTAGGCTATAACCGAGTCACTAAAAATACATTTAATGTCTGTTGTCTACATTTTTTAAACACACAATGAATAAAATGGCCTCCTCACTCACCAATACCTTCTGCTTTCTATCTGAGTCCGGGGCATTAAAGATCAGCCATAAAATGACAATAAAGGATACAAATGGCTGCCGTGGCCAGACGTAATGATGCCTCGGTGGAGCCCGTGTTTGTGCTGCTGGCTCTGTTTGGGGCCTCATGTTCCTCCTCCCCAGCAGAGCCACTGCTCCCATGGCACCCACAACAATTATCACCCACTTGTTCCCCTGGTCTGTTGTTCCAGTCGTGTTTCTTTAGTTTGTTCTTCCCTTCCCTGCACACTTCTTTTTTTCCTGTAGCTTGTTGGGTGTGCAGTATTAATCATAATCCAGGTTGTTATTTATCACCTGCTGGTCCAGAAATGATCATGTTGGCACCGGTGGGGCGGAGGGGCAAAGGTAGCAAATTAAGTAAAACATCTTAACACTGGCTAAAAGCATTCCTCTGATTAATGGTGGCTCAGAGGGAGGGAAACAATGGAGTGTTTTCGCCCTGGTCATTTTATCTCCGTTGGGGTCCTGGACTACTGGAGGAGTTACAATGGGTGATCCACTGCTCCTCTGCTCCTCACAAACTCTCAGGTGTGGATGAATGTACGTATGTACAGTACTAATAATATTCACTCCAACATTTCAATGTGAGACCAAGGTGGAATTTATTATTTACTGGGCATATTCAAATTCACCTATCCCCCTGAACATATACCCGCACGTGCATGCACAAGCACACCCACACACACACACACACACACGTACACACACACATATACTGCAGCAACCAAACAAGGTCGTCTTTTACACTCTAGGTTGTCTGCCACACATAAAGCCCTGTTGGAAACTTTCTACCTGGTGGTGCATAAAGAACAAATAAGTAATAGTGTGAATGAGAGCAATGCAACGAGCCCCACCCCTGTGAACCCCTCCCCCTATTTTTTATACATTTAGGAAAAATATAATCATTCTTTTTAATTACTGCTGCTAGGCACTCTATTAAAATTATAATTTTCTTCATCCACCCCGATTGATCTGGTCACAGTGGGTGGCCGTGGCAAAATGCAGTGCATAATATCCACGCCGGTACGCCTTGGTTGTGCCGCGTGTCAGAAGCCATCTTGCGGCGAATCCCTCACCCACCTTGGAGTGCAGCCTGTGGAACTGATGAGGTGAAGAGCATTGCTCTGCCGCTCCGTGCTAGTAATCACGGGACTGAAGAAACACATACATCATCTGCCACGCAGGTTGGCACGGCGAGTGAAAAGCCTTCACATCACGTAAGATGTTGGACAAATGATGGCCATACGCGTGTTTGTCTCCTCGCAGATGGCTGTGCATCTTTGGTCAGAAAAAAAAAATAAAGCTGAGGCTGGCACTTTTACACTCTGGGTTTTGATTTCCCTCCCCCCCAAAACACTCCCTCTCTCCCTTTTTCACTCTCTCTCTCTCTCTCTTTTTCTTTCTGTCCCGCTCCCGCACACACACACACACACATACACACACACACACACACGTACATTGTCTCTTTCTCTGCCACCCCCCTTCTTGCTTTCTTCCTCCATCAGTCTTGTACACTTCCCCCCGCCCCTCTCGCTGGTCCTGTGCAGGGGGTTTAATATTGGCAACACAGTTAGAGGCCTCCACGGAAATAACAGTGGAAAAGATGACATAAATTATTTGCCGATTGCTTGACACACGCCGAGCATTGTCCTTGCAATAATCATCAGCGCTCTGTCACTCTGGGCTATGAATGGTGCCAGGGCTGGTTTGTGTCTCGCTGGGGAAGCCCTGCGCTTGCTCCTTGCCTCCACAGCTCCCATGGAAGCACACTACCAGGCCCTACACATACACACATTGAGACACACACATACACACATACATACACACGCACATACACACACACACACACACACACACACACACACACATTAAGACACACATACACACACACACACACACACACACACACACACACACACACACACACACACACACACACACACACATACACACATACACACGCACACACACATACACACATACACACATTCAGACACACACACATACACTGGAGACCCACACAAGCAGGTCAGGCCTCATCAAATCAAACATGCACTTACGGGTAATGAATTTAAAACACAGAGGCCATCATCTCACTCTGCGGTCTGTATAATCAAACCGACCGTTGTCCCTGCATGGCAGCCGCACGGCAAAAGTGCGTCTGGAATGGCAGTTTGAAGGACCCCTAATTAAGCACACTATTAAATAGTGCAGTGGTCTCGTGGAATGGATGCCATGGGTGCAGTAAGACCTTTAATTAGCCAAACAAATCAGTAACCTTGTTAGACAATGATGGGGCCATTCTTGTGCATGCCATAGGTCCCCGTTAATATATACATATATGTAGAGAGAGAGAGAGAGAGTTTGTTTGTTTGTTTGTTTGTTTGTGTATTCAGAAGTTTTACATTTCATGTTTAGACAAATAGGAGCGGTCGTGGCAGGTTACATGCATGAGCGGTTTTTTAAATGGAACAATTTTTGTCATTTTTTTCTCAGGAGCCCGCAGCCCTTTCTGTCACAGCGGTCACATTTTTTTTTTTTTGAGCTGTCTCGTTTTGTCATTGTTATTGTTGCACAGCTGTCCGAATCTCTGACTGATAAGTTAACATGCTCCTGAATGACAGAGGGCTTACCAGCCTGTCTCCCTCTGTCATCAATACACTCGCGCGCACTCAAGCACTCACACTGACACAAACACATACACAAGCACACACGCACACACACACACAGACACACAGACACACACACACACACACACACACACACACACACACACACACACACACACACATACTCACCCACTGCTGGGTCATTAGGAAAACACCTCGCTCCACTCACGTCTGCGCTGAAATGAATACATCAACATTCTTGGAAAATACATCTAGAGTTTCATTTCATTTCATTTCATTGATGCAATCTGACTGTTACACTCCACTGTATAAATGGTAATAACAATTTAGAAAAAAAAAATACCTGGAGAGGAAATGGATTACATTTTCTTTAAAGTAAAACAAAAACAATATGAGTTATCAAACAAGGCATACATTTGTAGACATTCCAAGAGGTAAAAAGCTGAAATAGTATAAACTAGTTTATATAAGTCCATGAGAGAAGAATGAATCACGCGGGCACTGGAGCGTGTCCTATGTACAGTGTAGCACATTACCTGAATGTGTTTTGTTTACCCCCGAGAGGTTCGCTTCTGTCGGGGGTAAAGCCCATTTTAGTTGGTCAGCAGCCCATGTAATGACACAAAGGGGGTCGCAATTGGATGGTTTCATAATACGAGCGGTGGCTGGTGGTGCACTGAGGTTGGATATGGCTGGGTGTGTGGGCATTAACATAAGCATATTGCTCAATATATAAATACATGCAAACCTGTAAACAAAAAGCGTGGTGTGGTGAGTGGGTCTTTAAATCACAGCACAGGTAAAGAAGACCAAAAATGAATATCCAAAGAGGAATACATATTTTTATTATGGATAATATGCTAATTACAGAAGAGCTAATACAGAACAGGGCTAAAGAAACTAACAAAAAAATGATCCAGTGTAGAAAAGGCCAATGGAAGGGAGCAGAAATATGGGGGAAACAAAACTGTGATGAAGACAAAGTGTGAGACACGGCCCGGCAAGCAGAGAAAGCAGCATGCAAAGCTTTGATAAACACACATTATCAACGGCGGAGGCGTTTTGTCCAGATGGAATGCGATACTGTCACACGGCCACACAGCAGACTGCAAGATGAGCCACCATTTTTCCCTACAGTCTGTGCCATTTCATAATGTCCTCTCTCTCTCTTTCTCTCTCTCCCTCTCTCCCTCTATCTGTCTCTCTCTCTTCCTCTCTCCCTCTATCTGTCTCTCTCTCTCAATTTTCAGAGGCTGAGATTTCTTGTGCTCAGATCCATTACAAATTAATGACTCCATCATGCAATTTGCATAAAATAAATCCCAGTCCTCTGTCCATAGGGCGAGATCAGAGTAAACTGCATTAAATGGCATGTTTTAAAATGAAGCAGAGGGGGAAACATGCAGTCAAGGCCCACGGAAGGGCAGTTACTCAGCCACGGTGGCAGGGCAATTCCTGGGTGGAGGGTTATTATTAATGAATGCCTTGCAACCATCCCGACCGGCACAGTAGATTTTGGAAATAAAATTGAAATTAAATTAAAAAAGTCACCAAGTGGACATGTCACTGGCTACTGTAAGATAGCGGGCACTTTATTTTTAGATCGCCTTCACACTCCTCTCTCCTACTCGTAGATTTATTGCCAGCAATTATAAATAATTTGAAGCGCATGTGACACCGGCCTTAGTTAACAGTCAGTCGAAACAAATGGAGGCGTCGAGTCTGCTCCTCTGATGGCAGGCCTGAGTAAGATCAGGTGGATCCAGCCCAGGCCTCAGTAAGATCAGGTGGATCCAGCCCAGCCCTGAGTAAGATCAGGTGGATCCAGCCCAGGCCTGAGTAAGATCAGGTGGATCCAGCCCAGGCCTGAGTAAGATCAGGTGGATCCAGCCCAGGCCTGAGTAAGATCAGGTGGATCCAGCCCAGGCCTCAGTAAGATCAGGTGGATCCAGCCCAGGCCTGAGTAAGATCAGGTGGATCCAGCCCAGGCCTGAGTAAGATCAGGTGGATCCAGCCAGGCCTGAGTAAGATCAGGTGTATCCAGCCCAGGCAGGCCTGAGTAAGATCAGGTGGATCCAGCCCAGGCGTGCGTTCCCCAAAAGCGTTGTTGAACAACCACCATAGCACAATGACAGAGAGACTAACATTTTGAACACTCACTCTCTCTCTCTCCACGGTGGTTGCTCAATGACAGAAAGGCAGTCCAGATGGGGACCAGGCCAGGCCAGACTCTCCTACTATGAAGGTGGATCTGCTGCTGGCCTGAGCGCCCATGCGGCCCGTGCTGGGAATGCTTGCCTTGAGCCCGGCCGTGGTAGCCTTACCTGGCGGGCACAGAGAGGTGGCATCCTGCCCCGCGCTGATGAGTTCGTCAGCCTGCCGAATAGTCGACCGCGAAGACAACGAGGAGCCAGAAGAGAAAAAGCAACTTTCCTGGGAGGGGACTGAAGATTGATCACACAGCGTTTATTTAGACATACACTTGCCTTATGAAGTAAGGAACAATTCGTTTGATGTTGGTGAGGAAGTGTTTTCAGAATGAATTTTTAGTGTTGTGGGAAAAAAAACAGCCTCTGCCGAAGAAACAGAGATGTCATTCTGTCCGTCCTGCCCCCAAATAACATAAATCATCTAATTATAGCACTGCTACTGTTTCTGCCCTCTCATGTGTTTACTTTCTGATGAGTTTGGCCAAAAAGCTTTTCATCATCCCAGAGAAGTGTAGCTGCGAGTGCTATCATGTGTTTACTGCCGCTGTCGTGGCTGTCTCTACAAATCTATCATCACCTACTCCAACTCTTCACAACTCCTCACAGAGACACACACCCTCTGCCTGCAGGTTGGTTAGTAAGAGCCCCAGTCTTTCTACTGCATTCATTATAAACCCACACACAAAAATGTACAACACCAAACAACAAACTCAAACAACATTCAACCTCTTCAGTGTCAAATAACCCAGACATCTACAGTAAATCATGGAACTGAACAGAAAACAGAAGAAAATTTAAAAAAAGGACAAACATGGTTGAGGGTTTTCGGCGAGCTCAGGTTAGACCTTGAGGGCATCGCAGGAATGCTGCCCGTGCCTGGCTGAAGAGTAATGGTAACACACGGTGGTGAGGGATTAGCGAGCCGCATGCGTTTTGGCAGTGTGGTGCAGGCGCAGGTGACAAAGCCGCCGTCTCTCTCAGCGCTCGCCTAAACGTCTCACTTTGCATTTGTCAGATTGCAATGGATCACTCAGAGGGGGAGGATGGGAGCTTCTCCAATTGTGCCCTTGAACGATGGCCAGTCGGCACGGGACCAAGCTCTCACCCGGCTCCTGGAGACACACACATACAGCAGTGCACTGCACTGGCACTGCCCGCTATATTTATATTCAAACACAGCTCAAATCGCACAGGAGGTAGGCAGAGAGAGAGAGAGAGAGAGAGAGAGGGAGAGAGAGAGAGAGAGAGAGAGGGAGAGAGGGAGAGAGAGAGAGAGAGAGAGAGTGAGAGAGAGTAGCAGCTGACCTCCTGAAACAGATTCCCTCTTAGGTAAGGGAGAGGGAAATAGTTTAATGAAGATGGATCATGGTGATGCCTTTACATTTCATTTTCTTAACGGCGAGCATATGGTTTTATTACAGCCAGTGGTCACCTCTAACCTTTCCTGTTCTGAGCTGAGAGACTTGTTTTATTTCTCTTTCTCTCTCTCTCTCTCTGTCTGTCTCTCTTTCTCTTTCTCTCTCTCTCTCTCGCTCTCTGTCTCTCTCTTTCAGTCTCTCGCACGCTCTCTCTGTCCTCCCTCTATCTTGTTTTGCTTCCTTTTTTAAAATGTATGCTAGACAGAAATGTGCCAGCACAGTGGTTCTGTCCTAACTACCAACCCTCTGGGAAATGTGTAAAAATCCAGCCCAATTCTATGCAGCCACATTCTTCCTGGTCTAGCTGCTCTGTGAGGTCTCCTGTGAAATGATGTCCTCTATCAGTGCTGAATGTCACTATGCCTGCGCCATTATTGCAGTCGGCGCTCCCAAAAGACTCAGTGGAGGAGAAGGATTCGACTTTTTTTTTCCTCGACTTCCCCCCCTCCCCCTTTCCTTCCCCCCTTTCTCTCATTTCTACGCCTCCGCGCGCTCCGTCATGAAAAAAAGAGAAAAAGGGGGACAGAAAATGTCTAATGACATTTGATGCATCACAGGCCTTTACATTCAATCTGCCAGATGAGCTGGGGATCTATCAAATGGCCGTTTGTACAGCACATTGAGTTTTACGGCAATAATGCAGGGCGAGATTCAAATGGTGAAACATTTGCTCAAGGAAACGGTACATTTAGTGGATTTGATTTTTGCTGTCAACCCAAACACAGGAAATACAGTTCCTTGCGGAGTGCAACGGAGAGAGGCAGGAACTGGGTTGTCGATTATGAAGTGCAGTGCAGTGCATGCTGGGAGCAGCCGGAGCGAGAGGTGGCTGCTGTGACATTGACCCGGGAGGCAAAAAATGACTGAAGTCACGCCAGAGACGCAGCAGCAGCTGCTGCAGGAGCCTCGCTGACACCAACCGAAACCCACACGCCAAAGGTCGGGCCGAAAGGAACAGAAGCTGGGCTAAAAATAGCGGGGTGGGACCACGCTGGGACCTCTCTGTGGTGTGCTTTATCCTAGCTAAAGGTTCCTTTGAACGTGAGCAAAACACAACAAATGGAGTCGGTCTTTCAGATCACTAGGTAGCTAGGTTGGGCTGTTAGCACGTGCTCAGCATCCTGGCCTCTGAAGTGGTGAAGTCCTCCGTGGGTTAAGTTCAGTCTGGGTGTCTTTGTGTTGTTGCGAAGGGAGGGAGGCGCTGACAGGACAGGCGCTGGTGGAGAGGTGCTGACAGCGCTGGACTTGCGGCCCCCGGTGTCACGGGTTCAAACGGGCAACCTCGGCCCCCAGGCAGAGGGGCCTCGCCCTGACCTCCCCTCTGGAGGAGCAGTCTGAGTGGCCTCATCAGCATAGCCCACAGCGACACGGAGGAGCACAGACGGCCCTGTGTGAGGGCAGCAGAGCAGAGGCTCGTAGGTGCGAGCGAGGGAGGGTGCGGGGGTGGGGGGTGGGTGGGGGTCGACCTCAAAGGAGCGTCTGAACAGACGGAGGAGAAGACACTGATGGAATCTACAGAGATGAGCCCAAGACCCTTTTGAAAAAGGGGGAATGAAACCTCCATACTTACCAAACCATCCTGTTGCTGATAACCTCGGCGTTGTGTGTTAAGTTTTAACCCCCTCACTTGACACGACCCACTGCAACCATCTCTCACACTGATAGCTCTAAGTAGCAGCTCCGGCCGTGGCCCTCCGCTGGGGCCCCCACTGAAGTGATGGGAGGGCAGGCCATACACGAGGCTCTTGGCCCTCAGAGCATTGATTAGATGCTGTAATATCAAAGGGGAATTGTTTCATCTTGGTTTTAAGTGTTCCATCACGCAATTCCCTACAGCATACAACACACACACACACACACACACACACACACACACACACACACACACACACACACACACACACACACACACACACACACACACATGTTCATTACACAAAATGAAAAGGAAGAAAACTAAGGGGGGAGGGAAGAAACAAACCCGACAGCACACTGGGAGTGTAGAGCACTTAGGCACTACAGTGGATATTATGGGCTGGAATAATTACTGCAGGGCGTAGATGGAGATTGAAAAGCTGCTGGTTTTCTCTGTGACAGGCCCCCCACTGCAGGCCTGAGGAATGGGGAGGGTCACACTGTAATGTGCCGGTGTTGAGTAGAGCTGCTTTATGACCTCCATTTCCAGCCCCGCAAGCATGAGCACTGATCCCCCCCCGGCCTCCATTAATGATAACTCTCTAATGTGGCCGGGAGTCCGGGAAGAGCGCCGACGGAGCCGGCCGCGGAAGACGGCCATCCCCACGTGGAAACGACTGCGTGATTATCTGTAACACTCCAGCAGAAACGTGCCACATTCGTATGGATGGTAAATGCAGATTAAATGCAGGGGCCTGGCTTGTAATGTTATCAAACACACTTAAAGAAGCGCTAATGACGCCACAGCTTCGGAGGAGCGCGGTCGTTTAGGTGGGTTTGACAAAGTGCTAATGAGAATACATGGGCTCAGGTTTGCCTGTGTTCATTAGGAGAATGATTTCATGTTGGCAGTATTTCAGGATGTCCTCAGTGTAATTAAATTGATGTGCATTTGAGCTATATTTTCCAGAAAAATACAACATAATACAGAAGGGTTTGCATTGACTTGCATGTGCTATTTTCCCCTCACAGTAGGCAAATGAATATAATAGAATTGTATCCCATCTCCTGTGTCCGCCTGTGAGAGTATGTCATAATATCCCCCCTCTCTTCCATGGATTCCCGCGGTGCCTGTCTCCCTCAGCACAGTCACAGAGAGCTCTGTGGTCTGGCTGCTGCACTCTCTGCTCCACTCCCCCTCCTAACCTCTGGGCTTTTAGCGGCCCATTCTCTTTGCATGGCGATGTTGTTTTAATGCAGTGGGATGGGGCTGGGGCGGAGGCAATGGGTTAATTGTTGGCCAGGCCGCCGTGAACTGTAGGAATCATTAGCGCCGACCCTGCCGTGTCACGGCACCAGGCTCTGGCAGTGTTGTGCTTCGGAAGCAGAATAATAGCAGGAAGCCAGGGACCCGGCTAAATCATGCCAGTGTGGAGTGGGGGGGGGGGAGTTGGGGGTGGAGGGATGGCTTGTGGGATGGGGCAAAGCGGTGGACAGGAACTTGACCATTTGCCCGGCGGTGCGTAAGCTTCTGTTTCCTCCAGCGGGCTCCCCCACCCCCCCCCCTCCCCCTTCCAGCTGTCTCCTATATCAAAGATGCTCTGTTTATGCTCGGAAATCAATTGATGCCAGTGTGCTAAGGCGCGCGTGATCGATGAGCTGCTGGCATAAGTGTAGCATCGGTGGCGCGGTGTCAGAGGTGGCCTAATTTAGAGCAGGGCTCGTTTAGAGCAGGGCTCGCACAGACCCACACAGAGCCACAACAATAGAGCGATACAGAGGAGCAGCGAGAGCGATAGCATTGCTAACAGGGCTTTCAGTAGTGAGAGCGATAGCAGATAGCAGCTTTCAGTGCTGTGCAGATGACAGGGCAAGATGGGAGCCCTCTCTCACCCCCTTCCTCTCACTTGACCTGCTCTTAAAATGATAGCATTTTTTTTCGGTCTTGGCTTTCAACGCTTGAACTTGGAAATCATACTTGTAGGTGGGTTGTGGGGGGAGCGGGGTCATTTGAAATGGCCGCCGTGTCTCCAGTTGGGATGGGGAGTGCAGGATCTGAGGCGCTTGTGTGGGCTGTAAATTGGGGAAGCACTAAAAGTAAGCGCAGGCACAGATCTTAAGACCCTGTGTGATTTGTGGGGTAGGTAAATGTCATGCTGCGTTGCCGAGCACTATAGGTCTTTATCACAGATGTAGATGACATGTTTATAGATCATCAAGTTCACTGACTTCCCTACAAATTGCTGGACACAAGCCAAACAATAGCTCAATTAATAATTTATATTATAAGGTTGCACTTTGTAGTACAATGTTTCCTTTGCACTTAGATAAATTGTGAAGTAGATAGGTGGCCTAGTTTGGATAAAGCTATATTGGAGTGTGCACTGCATACATGGTTGTAAATGTTTACATGTGTGTGTTTAAATACGTGTGTGTGTGTGTGTGTGCGTTTCGGTGTGACTGTGTCTGTCTGTGTCCCAGTCTTAGACAAATACAGAGAGCTCAGTAATAGCCACAGTCTGAACATGCACTTTCATCTGGGTGCCTTTTCTTGCCTCCAGCGATGGGAGCGGATGACCTTTTACTGTCAACTTCCAACATGACAAATTGCAGAGCCAGGATGACCGTGTTTTTAGGAATGCAAGAGTTCAGCGCCTGGTCACGCTGCTGGCAGGGCAGTGGACCCCTACGATGAAAGCAGATGGATTAATTGATAGATAATGGTCCTAGATATATGGACACTGGGCTCCGGATTTTGGGGGTTACAAAATATGATATCCAGGGAAAGCCTTTGAGGGCTCGTTGTGTCCTACCGACGGGGAGTAAGTGAACCAGCCAAGGCTGCCGCAGAAATATATTAGATTTCACACAGAATCACAGCAGATGAGACCATGTGGGCTTTTCCAGTGTGTTTACAGATGGAGCCCGACTTAGACTTGGCCTATCTTTGGTTCTGATGCCTAATTTTTAAAGACAGCTTTGAGGTCAGTAATTACTCATTTCTAGTGAGGCTGTTTGCTCTGGCTGGTGTGGAGAGAGAGGAGAGAGTGCAGTAATGGCATGTGTGTGTGTGTGCGTGTGTGTGTGTGTGTGTGTGTGTGTGTGTGAGTGTTGGTGCACATATGTGTATGTGTGTCTTTCTAAGTGTATGTGTGTTTGTTTGTGTGCAGGTGTGTGTGTGCAGATGTGTGTGTTTGTGTGTGTGCATGTGTGCATGTGTGCATGTGTGTGTGTGCATATATGTGTATGCGTGTCTTTCTAAGTGTATTTGTGGTTGTTTGTGTGCAGGAGTGTATGTGTGCGTGTTTGTATGTTACATGTGTGCACATATGTGTGTATGTGTGTCTGTGTAAGACTATGTGTGTTTGTTTGTATGCAGGTGTGTGTGTATGTGTGACTGTGTATGTGTGTGTGTGTGTGTGTGTGTGTGTGTTTGAGTTTGTGCCTGTGTACCCGTGAGCCTGTGTGTGTGTGAGTGTGTGCCTGTGTTTCTGTGAGCCTGTGTGTGTTTGTGTGGATGTGGGTGTTTCTGTGTGTGTGTGTGTGTGTGTGTGTGTGTGTGTGTGTGTGTGTGTATGTCTGTGAGCCTGTGTGTGTGTGTGTGTGTGTGTGTGTGTGTGTGTGTGTGTGTGTGTGTGTGTTTGTGTGTGTGTGTGTGTGTATGTGTGTGTGCGTGGGTGTCATTACATGATCCAGGGGTGGCCTGGATGTTATGCTGTGCTCTTGAACATGATGTCACCAGTTTGATTTAGGAATGGCGGCCTAATGGCAATCAGAGTTGGGCTTTATAGCCTCATCAGTCCAGTCTCTGTCAGGATCCAGCTCCACTTCCAACCCCCATCCCCTCCCCTCCTCCTCCTCCTCCTCGCTGCGGCCCTCGCCTTCCTGTCCACTGGCCAGTCTCTGGGTCACCAGCCCAGACTCTGCACCAGAACTGTATGACTTCATGCTGAAGCAGGCACGCTCACATCCTGTAGACTTCCAAGCGCAGTGCCCTACCTCTGGTATTCCTTAAACGGTTCCACTCTCGCTTTTGGACGATCCTTGCCAATTTTTTAGTGAACTGTGTGAATAAATTAGTAATTTCGCCAAATGTCTCCCGCATATGAATTTATAATGGCTCAAGTGAAAGAAATCATTCTCTCTATTTCTGGGCCAAAGCCATCCGTATAAATAGCAGTGTAATCCATTACATGCAAGCATAAATTCCTGTTTGCCACCATGCTATCTGTGACAGTGGATGGCCATAGCCTACAGTGTAGTTATTCAATGAGGACTGCGATAGCCTTCGGACACTCGGCTTCTGTGGCGGTGCCAAAGCCATAAATTCAGCAACTTGTTTATTATTTCCCTCCGCAAATCCTTATTGGCATTTCAGCCCACAGTAAAACAGTTTTCTGTCATAAAAGTGGAATTTAGAACTATAAAAGAGCACCATAAAATAACAGAGCAGTATCTAAAGCAAATCCGTCGGCCGATGTCCGGAGGGAAGGCCCAGGCACATCTGGTTTCTATTTCCACCAGTGAACTTAGGCGACTCCGTCCGCAGCGGCGTAGTACGGAGAAACAAATGTTTGGCTAATAAAATCTCTCTGGTGGGGCTCAGATACGGCATGGTGCGCCGATTATACCGAAGCGCACCAAGCCTCACGACTAGTTCTCCAATAAAATAAACAGCCAATAAAAATGGCGGGCTGGGTGTCCCCTAACACTCCTTCGACAACATCACAATTTCCACACAATTTCCACACACTTCCAGTAAAGAGCAAAGAAAAATGAAATATATCTTTTTTGCAGGTTTCCGTAATGTAAGGAGGGATCGTACGGTTGCAAATTGTGGGCCCCAGTCGACGGATTTAATGGCTTACTAAATATCAAATCTCAATCCTCGCTGTACCCGACTCAATGTGTGAGCATGCGAAGTGGGACGCAGGGGACGATTCTCTCTCGCTGTGGCGGACGGAAACACCACTTCCACCTAATCACTCCATTCTGTCATGAGCTGCAGGCGAACGCATGGGGTGTGCGTGAGCGCGTTTGCCGAGTTCTGACCTGGGTAGGCCCTGTGCTACTCTGTTCACCGCTAGGAAGTGTCACGTTCAATTGGTCATAGAGGAGCTTGCAAAAACATAATGCTGCAGCTCTACTGAAATATGTGTTCGAGCCTCGAAAAGACCCGCTTCCTCCAGCAGCCATTTCATTGACAAACTGCCGCACACGGCTCTCACATGCAGTTTGATCGCAGGCGGTGTAACACTTGCGCTATTACACCATAACGCTCACACTGTTCCAAAGATTTAACAACAGCGTGACTTGTTTAGTCAGAGTGAGCGATTACATGCTCCCGCTCTCTCTCTTTCTCACCAGAGGAGCAAAACTGTACTCCAGAAGAATGCTAAACTTGGCAACAGGACCTGTGGAGCGCGCGGAGATTGTTGCGAAGATTAATCCTCTGTCACGACACGACTGGCCTTCAAGCGCGTGTTGTTCTTAAGCACTTAACCCTCGTGTACAAAGGGATTTGTAAAGGTCATTAGCGAGCCTCTCGCAGCCAGGGTCTTATAAAGTGCTTCTCACCATGAAGTGCACCAAGGAGCAGCCCAAAGACAAAAAGTTGATGTGCGGCTCAGTTGCTGTGTTTGTGCAGACCGAGCTACGCTGACTGGGGTCTACATTGAGGAACATTTCTGAAGCTGTTGTCATGTTACATTAGACTCATTGTGTGTGTGTGTGTGAGTGTGTGTGTGTGTGTGTGTGTGTGTGTGTGTGTGTGGGGTCCCCCTTTGGCGGAGGGCTGGTAATTTAGGCAGGATGTTTGAAAAAAAAAAAACAACAACTGTAATAATCATATCAGCTACTTCCAATGTACTGTGAATATTCAAGCCGTTTGTTTCTAATAGGGCATTGAGCCAGGCTGAGAGGAGCGAGTGTGCTTAAGTGGGCTTTTCCTCCCTGGCGGGTCGGCGTGGTGGGGAAACGGCTTGTATCACACAGCGCAGCGGGGGTTGGAATAACAGCCATATTATTATTCACTAAGCTCCAGGGTCTACGCATTGGGTGTATCTGTGGTTTTTAGCCTATTTCTCCACAGCTCAGCTATGCTAATCATTTGAACTATGATGAGAATTGCACCATTAGCGGTGCCAAATGTGTGTAGGGTAACAGTGCTTTTCAATTTTTTCGTCCATATACCACAAATTGATCACAACTCCGGAGCCACAGCTTGTGGTTATGGATAGTTACAGTGTCGATCCTGTGCCTGAAGGCCTGCTGAGCTGAGGTGGTCTTGGTGGATTCTGCTGATGGTTGCAGCCCAAGACCCTCAGCACTGAGGACAGACTCCCCCCAATGGAGTGAAGAGGAACTGCACAACACAAGGGAGGAAGACAGGGAAAAAAGCATATGAGGCATTTATGCAATGCCTGGGAAGAAAATGTGTTTTTTAACTTGCCAAGTGTCCATCTAACACAAACAAACAAACAAAAAAATAAAATAAATAAATAAACATATTTATATAAACATGAAAAATAATTAAATGTTCTAACATGAAAATAGCTTTTCTCTATTCTGGAGAGTGGTCTGTGAGAGTCTCTTGTCCCTTGAAGTGTAAACAATGTGTTAGATTTCTGTTTCTGTTTCTGTTTCAGTTTTGAGTTTGTGTGTGTGTGTGTGTGTGTGTGTGTGTGTGTGTGTGTGTGTGTGTGTGTGTGTGTGTGTGTGTGTGTGTGTGTGTGTGTGTGCATGTGTGTGTGTGTGTTGAGGGGAGTCACTTACCTAATTTGTGGGCATCTCCCAACCCGGATTCTCCCGCGTGTCAGAAGATAGCGCAGGAATGTAAGCCGTGCCTTGGCACTGATGTAAAGCAGAGGGCCCAGGGAGCTGCCAGTGCTAATGGCAATAAAGATAAGTGGAAGAATGCAGGGAGAGCCACAGGCAACATGGTGGACGGACAGGCAGAGTGAGATGCATGCGAGCTCACCACTCTGGACCCCCCCTGCAGACACTGAGACAAGGAGAGAAAGAGTGTGTGTGTATATCTGTGTGTGTGTGTGTGTGTATGTGTGTGTGTGTGTGTGTGTGTGTGAGAGAGAGTGAGAGAGAGGCTGTTTATCAGAAATAATCCTGCTCCTCGGTATCGCTGCCTCTCACTCACACTGCTAACGAACCTTTGGGTGTTCCACTTAAAGAAGAGGAAGGAGAGCAAATGTGTTTGCCGCTGCCGGCCAAGCAGCAGCATCCATCTGGCGTTCATCTTTAACCTTATTAATTCCCTGACTGCCTCCTCCCTTTCCACTGTAATTGGGTGGGTTTGTCGCAGTGTGCTGAGCTGTGCCCATCCCAGGAAATCTCATCAAACGAATGCCGCCGACTGGGTGAGGCACTAATGGCTGGGTGCTATCCAGAGGAAATCTCTTCTTCTTCTTCTTCTTCTTTTGCTCGCTCTTCCTCCTTCTCATTATCCTTTCTTTCACTCTTTCTCATTCTTTTTTTGTGTGTTTGCTAATGCCACTCTCTCTCCTCTAGGCTCGCGCTCGCGTTTGTAATGCGACGCAGCGTTACACAGACGCAGGCTTGCTGACTGTTTTTGCCCTAAGCAATACACACAGTCACTTTTTAACACACACGCGCACACACACTTTCATGTGCCAACACAAACACCTGTCTGAATGACACACCTTGGGGCCTCTATCATTTCTGATTGCTGTAAGTAAACATTCTCCTGTGTGGAAGGAGAGGGGTAAGATGAAGAGCAAGATAGATCAGGAACATCAGTAGTAGACAGCTGTGGCCCTCTGATCTCTAAAAGTGATAAATATGTGCCTTGCATTATGTATTTTGAAACTGTATTTTAGGTGAAGGGTGTTGTGTGCTTGTCTTTGTGTGCATATATCTGTGTGTGTGTGTGTGTGTGTGTGTGTGTGTCTGTGTAAAAGAGAGAGTGTGTGTGTGTGTGTTTGTGTGTCTGTGTCTGTGTATGTATGTGTGTGTGTGTGTGTGTGTGTGTGTGTGTGTGTGTGTGTGTGAGAGAGTGTGTTTGTGTGTGTGTGTGTGTGTGTGAATGTGTGTGTGTGTCTCTGAGTGTGTTCACGTTGACATGAGCTCAAGCAAAGGAGAAGATAATCACAGATTCCAACAGCAGCCATCACCACCACATCACGGCATCATCCTGTCAACACCTTTTGAAAAAAACAAAATGACATCTAGGCTATTAGGACATCATTTTTAGCTTCACTGTCATGGCCTTGCATACCACTGTGACTGATTGCAAGGAGGGGCTTTCGTCAGCCAACAACGTGACTGTTTTTCTTCCCCAGCTCTGGCCTCTGCACAGTGGCTGTCTAGCTGTCAGGCCTATCATTTCTGTAACTGTATGCAGAGGCTGTCAGTGTTGTTAAAAGCATTTGAATGTGTCCCTACCTTGGCCTTGCTCTTATCTCTCCTCTGGAGGCTGTAATTTGTTTTGCTGTATCCATCATCGCTCACTGTAACCTTTGCAAGGAAACCGCCCACCTTTCATCAAAGCACGCTTGCTTTCTCAGGGGACAGTTTGGAAGTCGTGTAACATTTCCTTTATTTCGGGGCCAAAATGAGTGTCGTAACAATGAGAAAGACTAAATTCCTCTGGATACCCAGGTTTCCTGTCTGTGTTCTTGCCCCCTGAATGCGTACGCACAGCCCACACGTGCTAGCTGATGAGTAGATGGACGCGCCGGTCGGGCTGGGCTCATTGTTTTTCTCGCTTTAAAGTCGACTCGTGGGATTGGTTGTAACAATGGAGATGAGCGCAAGGCCCATTATTGTTGGTTAAAAGGCTCCTGAGGTAATTTCTTATTTAAGCGTTAACAAAAACGTTAAAGCCTTTTTTGTGTGAGTATTAAATTAATCAAAAATGCAAGCACATGGTGCATGATATTACTAGTCATTTGTGCAAAATGTCTTTATGCAGACCAACAGATTTTTTTGTTTAAAGTCTCATTTAAAAAGTGCAGTCATCCATCCGAAAGCAAAAGCACTCTCAGTTCATCCCCGGCGTCGCAGAAATAAAAACTTCTCTCCCGAACGGGAACTTTTTCCCCAAATAAAAAAAGGCTCTTGGCCTCCTCTGTGGCATCAATTTAATTTCATTGGAGCGCGGTGAGCGTATGATTGATTTCTCTGCGGTCAGTGCAGATCGTCTAATTAAGACGCGGATTACCCAGGCCTGTTTGTGTGGGGTGTCTTCAGGAGATGATCGCTGTCAGGGCCAAACACAATGGGCCTGATTTATGAAATATGACAATACTGAGACATTCATGATTATTGATTGGTATTGTTAGCGGCAATAAAGGAGCCATACATCTTCATCCCCGCCGTGACATACGTTAAACAAATAAACTTAAGAGCAAACAGTGCAGCAACAACCTTAAGGGACTGTGGAGACAACACAATATGGATCACGGCTCTGCTTCGTTAGCGTGGCGCTTTTTAAAACCAGCAGCTCCGGGGGAAGGAAAGCTACCTCAAAAACACCAGGGCAAGACGAAAAAACCACAGAGGGCTCATAAAGCAGAGAGATCAGATATGAAACCAAAACAGATGTGCAGCACACATAAAACAGACCATTCTAGCAAGGTTGGTGGGGCTATTAAACGCTTCCATGTCACCTGTAAGCTAAAACTGATGGAGAACTGACAGTAGCACCTGATGCTACAAACCCTGATAGCCTTAAGCATTAGATAGCTTTTGAAGTAGAAGAAATCTGATGATGGGATTGCATTTACACCATCCTTCAGAGTATAAGGAGGGGAATGACAGGGCTACAGCCTCCCCTGGCAGTGAATGGAAGCTCTGGCGATGGATGAGGATGGCTGTTAAACTCTGATCTTGTGTGTCAATGTTTACTCCATTACGGATGACTCCGAGGCAGCAGGCCACTTCATGCAGCCTTGTCTTGCTCTGAATGTCCTCCCCTGGTGTCTGGGTCTCTGTCTGTTCCGTTACCCCACCCTCTCTCTCTCTCTCTCTCTCTCTCCGTCTCTCTCTCTCTCTCTCACTGGTTCAAAAGTTCAGGCACTTCCTCCAGGGTCTTATCATCGTTCTCACCACATCTTGCTTTTCAAAGACTCATCGAGAGGCCGCCTGTCACTAGAGATACCACAGAAAAGGCCTGACACAACCCAGGGGGAGCAGAGGCCTCAGAAGACCAGAGAAGCCACCTCCTGGCTCTGCACGCGCAGGACAGACCTGATACTAAAGGGTGTGTATCTGTCCGGAGAGAGAGAGAGAGAAAGGGTAGAGAGAGAAACAGAGAGGGAGAGAGAAAGAGACAGACCTGATACTAGAGGGTATGTATCTGTCCGGAGAGAGAGAGAGAGAGGGTAGAGAGAGAAAACAGAGAGGGAGAGAGAGAACAAGCAGGAATTGATTGTTTGGGAAACTGATGAAGCTCCGGCACAATTAGATTGCAGGGCAGTGCTGGGAGGTGAGAGAGCAGGCTGGCCGGGGTCGTGATTGATGGCAAAATCATAACTGCGCCGTATTAACTACAGGGTTCACCACTGGGTTAAGGTGAGCCAAAAAGAAAGCGGGGAGCAGCGGATCTTATTAGATTCCAATCAGGCTCCGAGACGTGACCACGCCACTGCTCCAAGGGGCCGTCTGCCAGCGCAGGGCTTCGCTCAGGGTGTTTGTTTACGTCCGTGGCAGCTGTCAGGGGTGGGGGGTGGGGGGTGGGGGTTGTTGAGGGGGGGTGGGGGTTGAGTGAGAGGGGGGGCAGAGGAGGGCAGAGGGGGGTCAGGACTGGGGGCCTGTGCATCATACCTCTTCCTGCAGCGCAGCGCCGCGAGCCCCTGGACGGCAGCGGCTGGGGCCTGGAAACGATTCATCCGCCATAATTCATCTTCAAACGCATCGGCCATCTCCATCATGTCACATGTTTCCCAGAGTCTATAGAACTATATTTATGTGGGCTCACAACAGGTAATATGTTTAAGCTGGGGGACATCGGGTCATCGCAGCGAAGAAAGACATGACATTGAATGTCTCCCTAAGTGCATATGTCAAATCACCAGTGCAGAGTTTGCTTTCTCCCACACTCTGGGGCTGGGCTGTGTGTGAGCTCTGGACATCCCATTGAAAATCAATTTGGCCTTTATTTGACAGCATGCTCATGTTTAGATAAGGTTTGGCCAGCCAAAAATGGCAGGAGGAGTGTATGAGTGTGTGTGTGTGTGTCTGCATGTGTGTGTGTGTGTGTGTGTGTGTGTGTGTGTGTGTGTGTGTGTTGTGTATGTGTATGTGTGTGTGTGTGTGTGTGCGCGTCTGTGTGTGTGTGTGTGTGTGTGTGTGTGTGTGTGTGAGTGTGTGTGTGTGTGTGTGTGTGTGTGTGTGTACGTATGTGGTGTGTGTGTGTGTGTGTGTGTGTGTGTGTTTGTGTGTTGAGAGTATCTAAGTGTGCGTATGTGTCTAAACACTAGTGTTTGTGTGTATCTGTACATGTATCTAACTGTGTGAATATATGTGTACATGTGAGCATGAATGTGTTTGCACAACCCAGTTGCTATTTTGTCCCCCCCCCCCACCCCCCCCAACCCAGGCCTGCTCGGTATGTTGTTTCCAAAGCCCGTTTTTCCTGCTTGGCGCGAGAGCATAATCCTCCTGGTCATTTGTTAGATGGTGCGTCTCACATGTGGAGAGGGGAAAAGCTCTAAGCGGCGGGAGCACGTGGGGGGGGGGGGGATCCGGTGGCTGAGAGTCTATGGTAGCATATCAGGGGACGGCCATAAGGCCCTCATTTATCTCCATTTCTCACGCGCCAGCTCCCGTAATAAAGGCTCAGGCCAAAAAACGCTGTTTATTATCGCCATGACAAACATCTCCCAGGTGCCGGCTTGAGAAATGTAGAAAATAGATAACGGCTCGCAATAACTGCAAACTGGGTGGACAATCCAATTAAAAAGGGCTTTACATCACAGTAATCAGCATGCGGCGGACTCATTGGTTTGAGCCTGTGGTCCAGGCAGGCAGGCAGGCAGGCAGGCAGGGGAACTGAGGGGAAAAGAGTGGGGAGGAGCTTTCCCAGCTGCTAGAGCACAGCAGCCAAGGGGCCTAGAGTGGAGAGCTTTTCCCCCTAGTGGTGGATACTGGTGCTGCACCACTGCCTCAACAACTTGCCCCAACCGTCTGGTGGGGTGCTGTTTCCCAAAGCGGGAAACGAAAACAATGTTATTACCCATTAAGCTGCTTTTCTCCTACTTACATGATCATTATCGCATTGTAATGGTCGTTAAAAAGATGGTAATCGCAGGGGGCCGTTGTGGGGTTTTACATTTTGGCAGTCCGTCTAAGAATCTCTCTCTCTCTCTTTCACTCTATCTCTCTGTTACTCAGTGTGTGTGAGAGCTTCTACGAGTGAGTGGGTAAGGCTGTATACGTGTGTGTGTGTGTGTGTGTGTGTGTGTGTGTGTACCAGTGAGAGCAGTGGGGTGGTGTGTGTGGTGTGTGTGGTGCTGCTGCTGTGGGCCAGTAGTCTTAGTGCTGGTGACGGTGGGGTGTGTGTGTGTGTGTGTGTGTGTGTGTGTGTGTGTGTGTGTGTGTGTGTGTTGCAGCGGGAGGCTGGGACGGCGGTGCTGAGGGCCCTGTCTGTTCCAGTGGGCTGCGTTTGGGCGCCTCAGCGGTTCTGGGGGGAGGGGGGCCTCAGGGGGACATGGTCGCTCTGCCACACTCAGCTGACTAAGGCCTCCTCGGAACGAGCCAGCCTCCACCAGCCAGCCTCCACCACACACACACACACACACACACACACACACACACACACACACACACACACACACACACACACACCAACAAACACACACACACACACACACACAAACACAAACACACATACACACACACACACACACACACACACACACACACACACACACACACACACACACAAACACACACACACACACACACACACACACAAACACACGCCACACACTCTCAGCGAGCCAGCCTCCACCAGCCAGTCTCCACCAGCCGCGCTGCAGCACAGCGCCATCCTCTCCTCCTGTGTGCCCCCTCTCCCTTCAACGCCCACCCCCGCCCACCCCCGCCCACCCCGCCTAGGGGAATAAACACTCTGAAATGCACTGACAGACAGTCCTGCCCGCCCGCCCTCTCTGCTCCCCTCCTCTCCTTCCTCTCCTTCCTCTCTTCTGTGGGGAAGTTTTTTGGCAGAGGGGCCCCTGCGGCTCCAGAACAGGTGCGAGCCCACGAGGGCAGCGCGGACAGCAAACTCCGCAAGTCCTCTCTCAGCAAAGCGCCTCGGCTCTGCTGACCTGACATTTTACTGCCCGCTAATGTGACAGCGCTTGCGTTACAGGAAAGCGAGAGGCTTCCGCGAAGAGCGATCCGCTGCGAGGCCCTCGAGCCGATGGCCATTTGGAGCCAGAGCGTGTCCCTCACTGCTGTGGGGATCTGTTGCACTCACATCGACAGCATATTACTGTAATGCTGTACCACCAAACATAGCCAGAGTGCCAGGAGGTTCTGGGACCACAGTGGTATGATCTGTCCACTGCAACTGTGGGGTCTGAAAGGAAAGGACTGCAGACAGACAGTCCATTTCCAAGCCACCACACACCATTCCCATTCCATTTTATACCGAGTGAGTGACTGATCTATATTTTACACGAGACCTACCAAGATGCATAAAAATGACATACAAAGTATAAATGTGTATGCAAAGTCAGAGTGTCAGATGTTTGGGAAGCAGGAACTGTGATGACATGGTCCAGGGGGGAGTGAGGGAACCAATCACTGATAGCCTTGTTGTATCTGCCCAGGAGGCTCTCAGCAG
>NC_137924.1:12234558-12244558 GCF_963457725.1 Sprattus sprattus
AGCCCCCACTCCCACGTCCCAACACACACAAACACACTCACACAAATACACACACTTCAGTTCCATCTGTCTCTGTAATATGCCTGGATTCTCATACAAAAACGTGACGCACACCTAGCTATGCAGCTATCTCATCTCACTCTAGCATGTTTGGTTAGCATGCTATTAACATGCTGTTTGTGCCTGTGAACTAAACGAAGGTCTTGGGGTCCTATGGCCCGCATGCAGTATTGCATCGCGGTCACACTGTCATGGGAGCATGCTATTGGACCTCTCTGGGGTGTTTTCTGCTCAGGAAGGGGGTTGGGACTAATACTGCGCTGGCCAATAGGGTTGCCCGATGTTCCAGAGTGGCTCCCCTGATTTACTGCTCATCATTAAGCCAGAGCATTCCTTCAGCTCTCAGTCCAGGTGGCTGCTGGGCCAGAGGAATGCAGGCAAGCAGGCACGCACACATGACTGCACACACACACACACACACACACACACACACACACTCACACACACACACACGCGCACACACACACACTCACACACACACACACACACACACACACACACACACACACACGAACACACACACACACACACACACACACACACACACAAACACACAGACAAGGGCGCGCGCGCACACACACACACACACACACACACACACACACACACATATACAAATAAAAACAAGCACACACACACATTTAGATAAATGCAGACAAACACTTTCTTTATGTATTAAAACACTGACACCGCTCAGACATGTGAAATCACACATATACACACTCCCAGACATAGCCTTCCACCAAAACACATACAAACACGTATACCTATGTACACACAAATACATATGATAAAATAGATTAATGCAAAAAAGCACAAACACACAGATACACACACACACACACACCATAGGGAGCAGACAGTCAGCCCAACAGCAGCTGGCTGGGTATCCGGGCACAGTGGTGCCATGACACTGCCAACCTCGCTCTCTGGCAGGAAGCACTTGGCCCAGTCCAGCTCAGCAGCCTTGCTGTTTATGACGGATATGTTCTGCTGTATTCATAGGCCCCCCTTCAATCCGGTTTCCACACCACCGCAGCCCACCGATGACAGGTATGACCAGGCACATCCAAAAACATGTAGTCAACAACAGCAGGCGCCAGCTTCAACTCGAATTTGTCTTGCTCCGCAGTATCCATTTGTGTTGGCACGTTCAAAATACAAAACAGTTGTAGGGAGTGTGTGCTCTATTAGATGATATTTTCGTTTACGTTGTATTTGGCAGATCCTGAGAGGGAAAGTCACTGAACATCATGTTTGAATGTCTGAAGACAGCATAATGACATCATAGACAACAAATCATTGGACCAAAAAAGGACATGCACACATGGAGACATTTTTGGACCTCCTTTGCCCCCTAGTGGTCATGGAGGGGGAAATCTGCATGACGTTGGATGACGAGCCTGCAGGAGCTCTTTTTTTTTTTTTTTTACTGTGGCAACTATGCCTCTTTTCTGCTGCGTGTTAGCAGACTTAGCAGTATGCTCAGTTTAAAACCATCATTCAAAAATCTGCTTTGGCTGCTTCAGGATATCAAGTGTCATTTTATTGGGTTTTTACATGTTAATTTTTCAAAACCAAACTTAAAATTTCATGGTAAAGACAATAAAAAAATGAGTTGTTGGAACTTTTAGCACTTAATAAAATTTTACAAGCACACTCTAATGTTTACAAGGCCGCAAAACTCCTGGCAGTCTATTTCACAACCATTATAGTGCTAAAGCCTTCAGGTACTGTATGTCCCTCGCAAACTCTTTTGCAGTACTGGAAGTTAGCAGTGCTCGTAAAATATATGACTGTGTTTAATGTTGTGTTGTGAGCATTTAAAATATTACAGAGGTGAGATGCAAATAACATCTCCACGTGCCCTCAGCCCACTAACACCCTTAATGTAATACCACACCATCAAAGACTTGACAAGCTGGGCTCCTTTCTACATCTATTTAGTGTCTATTACTGGCACGTAGGAGGATACTCTTGCAGACCACCTTGAGTTGCTGGACAGCAGTTTCAAGAAGCTTTTTGCTTGCCACTTGAAATATGAGAGAGACGAGCAGGGCCATTTGCTGTGTCAAGCATCTTGACCAGACAGACAGGACAAGAATTACTGTCAGTCCAGCTTTAGCTTGACATTGGCCCTGGTTAGTTAATCCCCCCGCTAGGCCCTGTTTCTTGATCAGGGACCCATAAACACCACTACTCCGACTGGCACCGGCCCAGACTCCGGATGATCCAGATCGAACACAAAGTTTGAGGGATTATCCTGGACAGTTTAAGTAACATGCATAATTTACTACTAGCAATTATCAACAACATACTCTGCAGGATAAACTTGCAGTCTCCCGTTTTTTTTTTTTACAAGCCGCTGCACTCAGCACACGCTCATTTCTGTCGTGTTCTCTGAAGGCCTAAACGATTTAGCGTGATTAAATTCACCACTCAGACATCGCCGCGCATAATATTCTCAGCGTGCCGCAGATGTTAGCGAGAGACCCACAGGGGGAGTTACGTAAGAGCGCTAAATATCAGGTTTGAAGTGGGATAATAGAGCGGTGGCCTGTTTCCAATGTTTATGGTGTGTGCGCAGACGAGAAACACGATAACCTGTGAACCATCTTGGCGGCATGCAAACAGCCACCGCCAGGGCGCAGGCCTGACCCTCACACAGGTGGTCAGGGCCCTCTGCCACCCTCCAACACTCCCCAGAACTGGCAGACACCTAGGGTGGGAGACACGGCGAGGCCAAGTGTCCACCCAAAGACAAGGGCGTTGCATCACTTGAACTGAATGGGCTTTTTCCGAGTGTGGAGAGCGAGGCTCTTAACCTTGCCTTCATTTGTCTTTGTCTCGTTGCCGATATCCGAGAATGACAAGGCTTCCTCTGTTTAATTGAGTGGTGCAGACCGGGCAAACACAAACGGCCTGATTGTGGCTGTTTGTAAATGAGGGGAAGTTGAGCCGTAAAGAGGGGAGAATGAGTGTGAGATGAAAAGACACAGGGCAGTGTGAGGGGGGGTGTGTGTGGGAGGGGGGCAGACAGAGACAGAGTGACAGCAGAGCAAGAGCGAGAGAGACCCAGACGGAGTGGAAGAGAGAGAGAAAGTAAGGAAGAAAGAGAAAGAGTGTGTGTGAGTAAGTGTGTGTGAGTGTGTGTGAGTGTCCGGTGTGTGTGTGTGAGTGTGTGTGTGTGTGTGTGTGTGTGTGTGTGTGAGTGTGTGTGAGTGAGTGACTGAGTGTGTGTGTGTGAGTGTGTGTGAATAAGTGAGTCTGTGTGTGTGTGTGTGTGTGTGTGTGTGTGTGTGTGTGTGTGTGTGTGTGTGTGTGTGTGTGTGGTACATTGTCTCTGTTTTTTCTTCACTGCAGCAGAGCCCACGCAGCTGTCTCCCCTGGC
The DNA here is from genome assembly GCF_963457725.1 of Sprattus sprattus. Lineage (NCBI taxonomy): Eukaryota > Metazoa > Chordata > Actinopteri > Clupeiformes > Clupeidae > Sprattus > Sprattus sprattus. The sequence continues at coordinate 12,238,010 of NC_137924.1, forward strand.
GCCTGCGCACTGCTCAGCTCTGAGCCCCCCCAGAAACTCGCCGTCAGAAACGAGTTCAGACCAAAGATGCTGCCCGGCCAGACTGCGTCCTGTTGTCAGAACGCCATCAGCCCCAGGTTAAAATGGACGTCTAATAAAACAGAAGTTACACCAACTTTCACTGCACCCTTGATTTACTGCAGGCCACACGCTGACGCTGAACATGTCAATTCCATCACTGAACGCTTCATTGAGTTAAATGTTAAACTCTACAGAGCACATAACTGCAGGTTGCATTCACGGTGGTGAAACAAGCCTGGTATTCTTAAAACAGACTTATGTGTATGTGTGTGTATTTTTATGTTTGCGTGTATGTGTATGATTAAGCATGTGGCAGACCTGACAGTGTTTTTATGTGTGGTTTGTGGGCAAAGGGGAAATTGATGATCTGTATAATTCACAATGTGCTGAAAACTAAGTGCACCGTTATTGATGGATCATTTGATAGCATGGGGTGAACATGGCTATAAGGCCCAGTACAGAGTAGCAGTGAGGATGGAGTCCTGAAGTAAGTCCTAAAGAGGAACACAGCAGCAACACCTAAACTAACTTTACACACATAGCACTAAAGATGCTAAAAAATATAAAATAAATAATATAAAAACATTATGAAGCACACAGCTCTAAGGCCAATGTGAACTGAACATTTAGCTAGTAAAGCCTCAACTAGACTGAGGCATGAAGCTCTGAGGCCTAAGCAGACCTGAGCCACACAGCACTAAAGTTTGAATGGGCCCGGAGCATACAGGACTGAGGCTTCGCTGTACACTGCATTTGTCAGAGTTGGAAATCATCGTGGAGCTCGGCCACACTGTCAAAGTCAGGAGTAAGTGCACCTCCCTCAGGAGTTCAGCTTTCCCAGCTGGAGGCCTGGGACAATCATCACTCTTACTCAACAACCTGACACATATTTTGGTGGATTGTCGCCACAAGAAGGAAGTTGTAAACTGAAGAGACTCCCAGTCCAGGAAGTCTCGTGTCGTAGCAGGGGCTAATCTTGCCTTGAATACTTGTGCGTGGCGCTTCCAATCCAAACAGCCCCGAAAAAATGTAAAGAAGACATACGAATAGAAGAAAACCTCTTAAATGAAAGAGTTTTACAGACTGTGGTGGTGCTTTTTTGTCGAACATTAAAAAGGCATGCCTCTAAACATGTCAAGTCACGGACTCCAGATTGCTCTTTCATTACATGAAAGACCTATAAGCCTTATGAGCCATCCACCCCAGAACGGGGAGTTTATGTGCCCCACGCAGCTCGCCCTAACACATTAGAAATGGGACTTGTTAACGTTGTGTTTATTTCCTCTCTCTTTCCTGCTGGATAATCCGCCAACTCAAAGCCCTTCATTACGCCTTGTGTGACGCAGACCACTCAACAGCTGGCCCCAGCAGCCACAGAAGGGCTCATTTGCCATGCTTTTTATGGCTGTCATATAGTCGGGGTTGTAAATGCCTGTCTGACGGAACATTGTTCTTGGTTGTGTGTGTGAGTGTGTGAGTGAGTGAGTGAGTGTGTGTGTGTGGTTGTTGCCCAGTGGAGAGTCGAGGAAGAAGCCACAATGCGTGCAGGGGGAGCAGCTCGGCCGGGGTTTTACAGCGGAGAGCAGCGGCTCGCAGGCGGACATCTCTGCCCGGAGGATTTCACTGCTTTATTCAACGTACCTTGGAGCAGAGCGGCTGTGTTACCCCTTGTGTGTTTCATCGCACGAATAATTATTCCAGAGATCTAAGCTCTAGGAGAGGCTGGGAGAGGCCCAGGGAGAGATAGTGGGCTGAAGGTGGAGGGGAAAGAGGGGCAGGGGGGGTTTTCTAGAGCCGTGGGCAACTCCATCACCCATGTCAGGGGGTTTCTGTCGTCTCTGTCAATGGTTCTACAGGAAAGCCCCTCCTGATTTCAAAAGCAACGCTGACGGACGACTGTAGATCAAGCTGTTGGGGGCGGGATCACGGTCAGATCCTGTAATTAGCTGTCATGTGACGAGCCTTCAGGGAGTTTGGCAGGATCCCCTGCTCCTGTCTCAGCCAAGCTGACCACAATTGCAGAGCGAGTTATCATCCTGGTCCACCCAAACCAGGCCACCACGTCGTAAGGAGAAAGTGACACAGTGGTCGGTGAAACCCACACCAAAACAAGAGGCAGACAAGCATTCCTGTAATCTGCAATATCGAATCTATGAGCAAATAAACATACAAGCAATGAAACAAAGACATTAATGTTTGTCCATTCCTCCGAGCTACAGAGCTGGGTATTTATAGAACAACCCCTGTAGCTGGTGGACCACACACTGTAAGTACATAAATTACCAAACCAATAAACAAACAACCAGAAAAGACGAATGAATGAGCGTTTGTAATCTGTATGTTTTATCTACAAAGCTAGACCCCTTAATTAAACAAAAACAACTGATTCATTTAAAAATATTTATTGTTTTATAGCACTGCCATTATTCCACTTTATTGGATTGTTATTTGACTTCCACAGGGCTCTGAAACCCCTGCATCAGTAAGTCATTGTTCAATTGTTTCAGCGTTCACGTTCTCTCCGGCTACCAAGGCTGCAATAGCCCAAGTGTGAAATACAGTACGGGGCAGGAAGGAAACCAGGAAGTGATGGGGGTGGGGAGCTGGAGCTGGAGCTGGGAGCATGGGGTCCTCCTGCATTGTTCCACGCCATTCCAGCCTCGTCCCTTTGGACTTGTCTATGGCCTCACATATCCTGTGGTTTTACTGCCCGCTGAAGTCCCAGCTCGCAGACAGAAGCAACATTTACCCTGACCCATTCTGGAGGCTGGCCTTTGTTCTGCTGCAAAGCGTCTTGCCGAGCACAGATAGAGAGATGCATAAAGGGGCTCGGGCTGTGTAGAATGTGTCTGCGAGAGAGCATGGTGTGTGTATGTGTGTGTGTGTGTGTGTGTGTGTAAGGGAGGGGGAAAGGGCTAGGTTATAAAGCTGTGAAGAGAACACCGAGATGAGCTGCAATCATGTCCGCAGACGAGGGGAAATCCATAATAAAACGCTGCAGGCTTTTAAAGGGCGACGTATGCAAAGGCTTTAAAACAGCCCCCGAAACGACTTCCTCCCCACCCCCTTCCCCCAGCACGTCAGCCAAATCTCTTCTCGCAGCACCATCTTGTGGCTCAAAGCTGTCATCCTCACAGTGAACTTGCACATGGCACCATTTCAAATATGAAAGAACTGCTCATCCACAAACCCCTTCATCATAACCATGGTGTCGTCAGCACCACGCAAAAGCCAGCAGCAACTGCAGCAATCAGTACTGGGACCACAACATAAGGAAGGGACTGATTCAAATACACAAATGAGGGCTGATAACACAAGCACAAAGGACGTCATTTTTCATCAGTTGGGCTTATCAGACAGAAGGTCCAAATGTATATTGTAAAATGTAAATGCATTTTGAAAATCCAGGGCCTTTTTCATCCAGTTTTTGTTTTCATTTGCATTTCTATAACCACCATGCATATAATTTTACTAGACAATGGTAAACAATGTGAACTATTGTAAAAATAAAAATAAAAATAAGGTACAAATATTACTTTCTTTACAATATAATTCTGTTCCCGTTTTTGTTCTATATCTATCTATCTATCTCTATACAGGCTATAGGCACGTTTTATTGTAACAAATTAAAGATTTTCAAGAGATGGACGAGGCAACCAAAAGCATCCCGCAGATGCGTTTAACAGGCCAGACAGGCAACAGATATACTGATAAATACGAGCGACATTTAATGAGCACTAGCGCGTTATTGATCACCACTGAGCATGGTGGTCGAAGCATGGGAACGAAACTTAATAGGAAGCTGAGCGCTACATGGTGCACTACGCCCCCTGGCGGCGGGGGAATGGGGCTCTTGTAGAAATGATAAATGATGAAGGCTGAATGTATTTAGAGCCTACATCGTTTGAAGCGTCGTTTTTATGTTTTGCTAGTTAGCTAATGTTAATGTAAAATGTACCGAGTTACAAATTCCTTAGCACCTTCCATGGATAATATCTTACCACGACAAATCAATTACCCTATGAAACCAAGGCATTACTTAAATGGGTCAGCCGTTTGAAGGATGTGAAGATGTCTATGGTGCAGGCTACAAGTGGAGGTACGGCCTTGACATACCCATATTTTCTTGAGTTAGATGACATTGCCCTTCACTTCATGTCTTCTGTAAAATTCCGGTGTGCTGTGATCTTGATCAGTATGCCTACGCAATTTTATATTAGTCTTCAGTTGACTTAGATGGCCTACTATGATTTTCCACGTTGTTTATGTAGAATACAGCACTTGATAAATCTCGACGCTGTTGCTCTCTGTTGGCACTCTCAGTGAACCGCCCAAATTAGCTGTAATATATATATCGTTGAGGCACTAAAGGTAAATTTCTCTGAAAGGGCAGAACGGACAGGTCCAGGCGTTGGCACGGTGCCTGCGCAGAGCCGTATGATAAATGCCTCTGCTACAGCGGACCTGACATATTTTACTACATAGAAGGGCCTGGTCAAAACAAGACAAGTCGGCCAAAGTGAAGTGAAATGTTGCAGTGAGGACCAGGATACATGTTGTTAGGTAGCATGCTGAACCCTGGTGAAGAACGCGGAGGTGTAGGCCTATGGGTAATTTGACAAAATCTTATTTGACTGTCGTAGGTTATCCTTCAAGTCATTGCTTAGAAATTGTTTTCCATTTGGGCAGTAAATTACTTCGTTGGTTTTGCCAAAAATGCCACTTTACGCAGCTTAGAATACTGTCACTCATGTCGCGTAATATATTGATAACAATTAGACTATATTTAGAAATCCTGGGTAGTCATTGACATAAGACATATGCTTTCCCACTAACAAACAAAAGTAATTGGCTTAGCGTTGGTTGCATAACTTCAATTACTCCAAACAATCAGCTCTCTCTCCATGTTCTTTGTTTGCGTCAAAGTAAACTAAGGGTGGAATTAGAGCATGCCATGCTGAAGTGCTAGCTGGAGAACAGAGTGGAGATTCTTTCACATGGCGGCTCTGTAAACACCCTACATGCCCCTAGAGCTATGAGGAAATACTAATGTCTTCCCTACCACGAGATGAGAGAGAGAGGAAGCCAGCCGAACTATCATCATCTCCACGCAACATTAGCAGAAGTGGAGCTGTGGCTTGGCCCAGCTTTAGAGTTAACTCATCCCCCAGGCTTTGGTTAAAGGCCCATAGAGAGAAAGCAGCAGACCCAGCCAAGAGCCCGAGCGACTGGACTGTAATGGGATGTCTTCCTCTCCGTTGGGTTCATTGGGGTTGGCAGCATCTCAGACCATTCTCATATAGGAGCCCTGTGAAGTCAGAGAGACGAGAGAGGAATGGGGAAAGATAGTGAAAAGAGCAGAAGTGTTGTCCCAATTCACAGAGTAATAAAAAGAATGTTATGCAATTTAAATCTGACGTCAATTCAGACTAGTCCAACGATGCTTGTGGAGTTCAGGCCGAGTTGGTTGGGATGCCCACCAAACGTGACAGGGTCGTGCACTCGTCGCTGCAGCAGATTGCCAACCGTGTCTGACTGAAAAATGGGGTTCTCTGGGTTAGGTGCGGAAGCAGACTTAGTATGACACCACCATTTGTTTGGCTCAGGTTAAATGCCATTGGACAGGAGCACAGTCCATTTGCTCAAACAGAGGCTACAATAAAGCCAAATCAAACATAATATAATTATTTGATATTAATCTCAGGCTGTTCAGAGAAAGCAAGCAACTACTTTAAACCAATTATCAAAATGAATCATGATAAAGCTTTCGTCATAAAACAACATGTAACCAACTATAAAACTATGTGTTGGGATAGTGATTCACAAAGAGGACATCTTTTTCAACCCACAACACAGCAACATATCCAATAAGGTGCCAACAAGAAGATGAATTGAAATTACATTAAAAAACAAAGCTTTTTTCATGCTGTTATGATTTTGAGCTGTTGCAGGGATAAGGGTAATGGCATCATAATCATAAGAGTGGAATGATAATGTTCATAATGTGAAACCACAGGGGTAGAAACAGGAACAGGCTGGTTGCAGGGTGTGTGGAACTGCAGAGCATGGGGAGGGGGGGGTAATGAATTTAAATATCAGCCACCTTGAGTATTGGTTGCAGTTGTTGCTCGGCAGGAAATGAATTGCCCTTTGTTTAACATTACAAATGATGGTAGGAACACAGTGGAGGGAGCCCCTAAAGTTTAACTTTGAGAGATGTGACAGATATGTTTTCGCGAGAGCAATGACTTTGAGAATCCCTGCCGCGCAAATGTGCCACAATTTACAGGTAATGATGAGAGATGTTAGTTAGGGTTATTTACAGTCCTTTTTTTCAGGAGCGTGGTACTATCAATTCAGTCGCTAATTCGTGATAAATATCGGTTTTAATTTCCCTCTAGTATCCACAGATGTGTGGTCCTGTGTGGATGATGGCTGTGCAGGAAAAATGAAACAGGTTAGGTTCATTATGAAGTGGCATGCAACCGT
>NC_137924.1:12247058-12252058 GCF_963457725.1 Sprattus sprattus
CATCAATGTCTGGCAGCTTGAGTTGGATCCAATAAAACTCCTTTGCTCCTCTGCCCTAGCCTTCCTACACCAGCCAATCAGACATGCTTAGCAGTAAAAGTTAGCTTTGAGACAGTGCCACGTTTTTGGTTTGGAGTAGAAATCGAAGAGGCCGGGTCAGATTGTAACCGCTGTAGCGTTTCGTAATCGCGCCGAAAAGCCTCTTGCGGTGTAGCTCTGGCAACATCCGCAAACGATCTCATTCACAGAAAGCCTCATTTGTTGAGCTATGTCATCATTTGGACACATCAGTGTGGGGGTGGGAGGAAGGACTTCACACTGGCGCAGTATTTAGTGTTTACATTAGCCCTCGTCAGGCTCTGCATTGTCTCCACACAGACCATCAAGTGTAAATTGGTTTCGAATGGAAGCGGGGCCGTCGTGAAAGAGATTCCAGATGAGGGCCGAGGGCTGAAGACGTCTCACACATAAACAACCCAAGAGTGGCTCACCAGCCTCCAGCCGCAGCCTCGTCCTCATCCTCCCAGCCGGAGCCCCCCGTAGCCGGGGAGTTACAGATGAGTAAGCGCCCCGGCACAAAGCAACATGGGTTTCATTGTGTTGTGCGGCTCCGGTGCTGAGCCCCGGTATCGAGTGGAGCCGGGCGGACTGCCGGAGAAAGTGCTGGGGATGGCAAGACTCCACATGGATACAGTGCAGATGGAGCAATTAAAAGCTCAGAGTTACAACAATCCACCACTGTGAGTTAGACGTATTGGACGTGTGAGCGGGAACAATGCATTCAGTTTAGAATGTTAAACTGAACTGCATGAAAACAATATAACTAGCCACTGGAGACAGGGAAAATATGTCACTGCTACAAAAATAGAAGGAGCTCGGGGCAGCGTGGGGATTTCCGTTAAACTCTGCTGCCGCTAGAGCTCCCTCAACAATTAATACTCAGGCAGCCGGGGAAAAAGAGCTTAACAAATATGTTGTTGAAATGTGTGATACTTTTAAACGCTGCATTACATCAATACCAGGCACAAAAAAAGGAAAATAGTTTCCAATTTTAGCAGAAGCAGCCAAAGTTGGCTTGTATTTGATCTACTGGGAAAGGCCCAGGTAACTATGCAGTCAGAGCAAAACCCTCCAGAGGCACACCATTTACAGGAAACATCTCTCTGTTAACACCATAAATATGATTATGTGTACAGTAAATATACACACACACACACACACACACACACACACACACACACACACACACAGACTAACACACACACACACACACACACACACACACAGACACACACTGACACACACACAAACACACACACACACACACACATACACACAAACACACACACACACACACATACACAAACACACACACACACGTACACACATATGATGTGTCAGATGGATGCCTCCTAGTATAAAGAACTCCATCAGCCCAAGCAGAAGCCCCACTGTGCCCCTGACTGGTCCACCCCTCATGCACAGGTGTTTCAGCAGCAGAGCACCACTGCACACAAACTCCACACACACAGCCATGTCTTCCAGCACCACTGCACACAAACTCCACACACACACAGCCATGTCTTCCAGCACCACTGCACACAAACTCCACACACACACAGCCATGTCTTCCAGCACCACTGCACACAAACTCCACACACACACAGCCATGTCTACCAGCTCCACTGCACACAAACTCCACACACACACACAGCCATGTCTTCCAGCTGCTCTCAGCAGCAGCAGCAGGAGTCTCGGTGAAGGTGGAAGGCTTGTGTGGAATCTGACAGGAGCCATTTTGAAAACGATCCTGCTAGGCGCGTGCGCTTCTGACTAATAACGTGCCTCTCAAACTCAGCGGGGGACATGGGCAGAGGCAGAGAGAGCGCTGGTAGAAAATTGTATTTTCTCGCGCGCCAGGGGAGTTCTCCGCCCGCCCGCCCGCCCTCCCCACCCCCGGCAACCTGTGAGCAGCAGAGGTGTCTGGGAAAGCGAGTGGGGATTTTATGATGCTAGATTGTAATTAATACAGGAATCCAATTTCGCCCACTGCGCGTTCAGTGTAACGCCATTATTGTTGTGCTGATGAACGTCATATGGCACGCCGAGCGCCGCGGAGGATATTTATAGCCGGGGCCTCTGCCTGTGTGTATGAGTGATATTCAGCTGTGCCAGACCAGCCCCCTGAAGCTGTCGGGGATAAACAGAGCCGGGGCAGGGTATAAATATCCAGCAAAAACCAACTCTTTTACACAGTTTTAACTAAAGCCTCCTCTGTGTCTTACTCCCCTGTACCCTTAAGGGCTCTTTCAGACGTCCCCTAAAGAACAGGGAGTGATTTAATATGCACTGCGAGGGCGAAGAGCGTTCACTGGGACTTTCTCTCGGAGCAAAATCACCAATTGTAAATTCATCGGAGGGTGTTGAATACAGACACAACTCTTTTCTACGAATAGCCCTCTTAAAACCGGTTGGTTTGCGAGCAAACTGTTGTGATCCACATAAGAGTGTGTGTTTGTACGGGTGTGTTTCCTTGCGGTGGCGAGCCCCATCCGTCTGCATAGCCTTCTCCTAGCTGGCCTCTCCCGTGCCCTGTGGGTGCTGCTGCAGTGCAGAAGCAGATGGCCGCGCTGATCGCACATAATGCATTCTGCTCCCAGCCACTCCATTATGTCAATTAAAAGGTGGCCTGGTGTGCAGACATGGAAAGCAACCTGTTTTTCTAAGGGCAGCGGGCACCGCGTGCCCTTATCAACATCCTTCACACATGCAGGAGTGTGTGTGTGTGTGTGTGTGTGTATGCCTGAGGAATAATTGTGTGTATAAGTGAAACAATCTAGGATGGGGGTGCCTGTATTTAGTGTGTGTGTGTGTGTGTGGCTGTGTGCGTGTGCGTGTGTGTGTATGTTTGCGTGCATGTGTGCATGTGTGTGTATGTGTGTGAGTGTGTGTGTGTGTGTGTGTGTGTGTGTGAGAAATTTCTGTCTCAGAGGAAGCTATCATGTTGCATTAAGTGACTTTGATTCAATCTCTCTCTTCATTCTCCTTGCTTAGCTAACTTGCCTAGAGCCCCTCTTGAGTCTCTCCTTCATTATATAAATGGAAAGGGCAGACTGAGCTCCTCAGGCTTTGTTTGAAGTTCTAGTTTAGCCCCGGGCTCTCCGCAGTCAGCCAGTTATTTTCCATGGCAGGGCAGAAACCAGTTTACTTGGGAGACTGATGACAGTCCCACATCCAGGCTCTTAGTTTAGTTCTTAACAACTAAGCTCCCCAAAAAAAAAAAACATTCTAAAGGGAGAGGAACTGTCTGATTCCCCTAACTATCCCTGTCTCAGACCCAACTCTTCAGAGAGCACCTCCTTTCCTATATGCACTTCCTTTTTCTACCTCTCCTTATCCTTCCTTCAATGCTATCTCCTCTAACTAGCACTTAACCTGCACTTACAGTAGTTACATTCCTGCACTTTTTTTTATTTCTTATGTAAAATAGTATTTATTGTTACACTAGGTCTCTATTGCTTGTAGCTTGATTGTTCTCTCCTCTGAACGTCGCTTTGGATAAAAGCGTCTGCTAAATGAGTAGATGTAAAATGTCTGCTAAATGACTACATCTCTCAGACCTTGCGGTGAATAAAGTCTGCTGAAATGACATGACATAACAGGTGCTGTAAAGACATTTTAAAGTTGTGTCCAAAGAAACATCATGATAACTCTCTATGGTGTTCTATGGTCATCAATTCATAGCCATTCATTCGTTCAGCTGTGACAAACAACCTTCTTTCCCAGGATTATTTGTGTTAGACAGGTTCCTTGTTTACATCAGTTAAAGGCAACCTTTAAACTAGCATCTGTGGTCCAAAGGCAATAGAGTGAAGGCATGCTGTTCCACCAGTTCCTCTCTCTGCACCGTGCTGTAGCATCTGATCTCCTGGGGCATGTTGAGCTTCATAATGCCTCGCTCAGTCTTCTGTGTGGCACAGATCACAGATAATTGTGAGAAGGGGGATAACTGTTGGAAGTGATTTTTGCTCCACCGGCCCACAGAAGACGCCTTCGCTTTTCATTTCCTTTTCATTTCAGGCCCCCTCTCCCTACCTCCCTCTCGCTCTCTCCCTCTCTCTCCCCCCTCTCTCTCTCCCTCCCTCCCTCCCTCTCTATATATCCCTCTCTCTCTATATATCCCTCTCTCTCTCTCTCCCCCCTCTCTCTCCCTCCATCCCTCCCTCTCTCTCTCTCTCCCCCCTCTCTCTCTCCCTCTCCCTCTCTCCCTCTCTCTCTCTCTCTCTCCTCCTCCAGTGCCTTCCTCAGGGCTTCTCCCCTCGGCCCTGCCTGCTCGTCCTCCTTCAGTGGCTTTATTAAATCTGCCAGTGTGTCTGAATGAAGATACAGCAGTTTGATAGGCCCGCTGCTCTGCTCACACAGGCAAGCGATGGTCATTGTGGCCATTTGTGAAATGAGGTTTTAGGCTTGCGCTGGTTTGAAAGCCAGAGATAACACGAGATGAGTGATGTGGTCAGGGTTTTCTCACCATGGCTCTTTATTATTTTCCATTTGTTAAAGTGATTGTCAGAGGAAGACTGTTTTATCTGGATTCTATTTTCTCAATCTTGCCTCCCAGATCATATCCCCAGTCAATAAGGACTATCGTGAGAAATTTGCTCATATTTTCTGCTCTTTGTATTCCTTTCTCTGGAATGGTACGGCGGTGTGGCAATGGATTTGAGGTTGTTGTTTTTTTTGTTGTTCATTTTGCATTGACTTCTTGAAGTTTTTAGCATCAGGTCAAGGGCAGAAGCTTTAGTCATTTTAACTGATTGTGATCTAGGTTGAGAGAGTAGAAAAAACTAGGTCTGGAATTGCAGCATGAGTAAGTAGGTTTATGGCAAAGATTATTCGAGTGTGACTTAATTTGCAGGTTGCAGTCACAGTATTAATGAACAATTATTTATCACAGATGTATAGCATATATTCCATTTGCGTCCTGAAAACCTGCATCAACC
>NC_137924.1:12257058-12337058 GCF_963457725.1 Sprattus sprattus
CAAGAAAGGAGGGAGGAGAAAGAGAGACACTGAGAGATGGAAGAAGCTCCAGCGGCGGTGGCGGGGCTGCAGGCGACAGCTTGACGGAGAGTTCCCCGGAGGCCAAGCCGCGAGGAAACGCAGCAGAAAATAGCCACATTAAAGCCCAGCTCTTAAAGGGGGAGAGCCACCTACGCCCCCCCCGCCTGCCTTCTCCCCCTCCAGTGACCCCGGAGCCAAACCTCTGGCCAACAACACCTCGGCAACAAGGGGAGGAACCTGTCCAGTGTGCTGGAAACATAAACAATATCCCTGCTTTCGGCGGCTATCAGCTTGCCCGTAATTTAACACCCCAATAAATAAGCTGCTCTCTCACCGTGGTGAACGAAGGCCATATTGTTCCCCGTGTTCTCCTGGATGTTCCACCGATACGAGTACGGAGGGAGACACATCTTATACAAAACAAAGAGTGAGACGAGATACTCTTTTCTCTCAACGTGGATTTACCCAGACATAGTTAACAGTTGTGTGTACACACATTCAAGGGCGTGCTATTTCATTTTCCCCAAAGAATAAGTTCTGTTGGGGGTGCAGAGGGGGGGAAATGCAGCTGGCTGTGCAGTGAAAGGGTAAAGTTCTGGATCTAATCAGCGTTCATCTAAACTCATGCCTCAACTGTTTCAGATTTCACACTGATTAAGATGTAACTTGGACTACACTGGATCTTAGACAAAGGCATTTCAGTGTGTTTGTGCACGCAGGGCGGTGTGTGTGTGTTTGCTTATTAGTGTGTGTGTGTGTGTGTGTGTGTGTGTGTGTGTGTGCGTATGTGCGTGTGTGTGTGTGTGTGTGTGTGTGTGAGTACATGTGTCTGTGCTTTGACACAGGTGACCTGCATTGGGGTGTGAGGCTGGATGGGAGAGGACAGATGGTCCTCCTCATGGTGGCTGAAATAAAAGGGGGAGTTAGAGGGACTCCAAGGTGCACATCGCCCTGATGGCAATTACACCAAATAAATGGGGAGCAGCCCTGCGCCGCCTCGGCCAGGGAGCGCGGTGGGTGAGAGCAGGAGGCGCAGAGCATATCTGGCCCCGGGATTCCATCACTCAGAGGACAGCTCCTCACTTACCACAACAACACAGAAAACAAGAAAAACAACGCTTAGGCTATCGACCCACAAAATGGCACACAAAAGAATGGTGCCTCTCAAAGGCAATGTTGGGACAATGCCTTTTATATAAAGACATGGTCATGCAAAAAATGTCATTCTTGCAAGAATTTGTTTCATTTTGTTTGTTATTTTGGTCCGTGCGGTCTCTTGGTATCGACATATAAATGATTTTTCTTTGCCGCAGCACTAAAAGAGGCATTGCAGCAATTAAATGAAGAAATAGCAGCCTAGTCAATAGTAAGAGTAGAGGATAGCAGAGGAATCCACTATGAAGGCAGCTACCAGGCTCTGTGTGCATTTTAAACTGCAGTGTGCCATTACAGGGACACAAGTCCACCATGTCAAGTAAGCATGTTTCTGTAAACTGTGGAGCTGTGACACCCACCTCCAGGAATATATCTGTGCCGTTTGAGCAAACTTTTTTACTCTAAAAAAAAAAAAAATATGTTGATTTATTCCTGGCTTTCATTCCAAGTCCATTTAGAATGATGGGAATCAGTGGCACCCATTAGCTGTGCCCTGTGGCTGCAGCCGTGGAGAACCATTTACAGAATGAGCATCTTACCCTGGAAACCTTCTGTCCCCAGCGATGCATTAATAATGAAGATTTAGCCTAATGAAAGGCACGGCTGCCAGCCAAAATCAGCTATAAAGATAACACTTGGAGGAGAATATCTGACGCTTATCCATTAAGTGCGGCAAAGTATCTGCAAAGATACAAGGAACTTTGGAGTGTGTGTTGACATTCAATTTTTTTGCTTCATATTGGTGGCCTTGAACTTCTGTTGATGTTTCATGTTCACTCCATGGCATCGTTTGGAACAACGGTAAAGTGCAGTCGGATAGGCAACAAAGGATTTGCAAGCTGACTATGCTTTATTGGATGGAGTGAAAACAGCCCCATTGCTGCTTTCAACTCCCCCAATTATCATTTTGGTGGTTAAAGCCCACAGCTGAACACACATCCTGCTGTGATTAACACCAACATCTCTCTGGGAAAGAACGGCATTTCTTTGAGAGAAGAAAAAGAAGCAACAACACCAAAATAGAAATAAAAAAGCTTAAAAAGAAACTGCTTTGAAATAGTTACCGTAGCGCGTGATGGATTTTTGTGGCCTGTAAGGTCTCAGCAGCACCTGTCTCTGAATCAAGGACACCAGAGGAAGCGTCCCACAGGTGGGGGAGGTGAGAATCGATCCCTGCTTAAATGGACACTGACTCTGGACACTCTGTTTCAATTTTCTCGCCTACAGGGGGAGGGAAGGCGATGGGCGCCGTTGCACAATCCAAATCAATATTGAAGTATATAGTGTTGCGAGCACAGGCACTCAGACAGTGTGCGACGCGCAGTGAGTTCTGTTTACCCTGACTGACTGTGGTGTACATGGCTTTGACTGAGGAGGATGGGGCTGTCATATTCCAAGCAAGAATTGTATATTACTGTCTGAGCAATGAAGACTGTGCAGTAAAACTCGGCTCTGTGAACTCTCGGAGGAAATGTATTCAGCTACGCACAAAGCAGAATTTGAAATCAGGTGAGGTGTAGTGTCTAATGTAAATAAGGCAGTTGGTTTTGGGTGTTGAGTTATAGCCTCCAAGAGTTGCTTGCCTTTGTTTCCTCCCTGTTACATAAATGCATGACCACTAAATCAGGGCGATGTGCAAAACAACAGCAGGAAGAAACCCAAGCTATGCATAAAATATAATTAGAGTGGGAACATCGGTGCCTAATCACCATCCCTCTTTTCTAATTTTCCATTTGGTTATCGTCATTGTCTTTATTGAAACTGCAAGTTTATTGTTTTTCGTTTTGCATCCAATAAGTGTTCCACAAAAAAAAATGAGAGCATCTCCAAAAAATGAGTGTGGGACAAATGTTAAATCACATCGAGCTGTTTGTTGAAATTGGAAATAATTCACCCATCGGCGCTGGCAGCTGTGCGAAACACAAACCAGGGGGGAAATCTGAAATCTATAAGCTCTGACTTGTTCCACCTCAATCCGAGGCGTCACAACTCCTGTGTCAATAAGCCTCCTGCTTCATGGAATTTGAAGCCCATTCCAAGCAAAGCAAGCAAAGCCCTGCATAACCTGGAAATCTGTAAATCAGACATAAATCAAACCCAGTGATTCATGAATCACCAGTCAAGTATGTCAAATGAGTTCAGGGTCGCACGCAACAGGCAGCGCTAGCACGCCAATGCAGGTCAGTCGCCATATTTTGTAAATCATATTTATTGATATATGTTTCTTTCTGAAAAAAGGCAATTGAAACTTGATGTTTTCCTGTTCCTGTTGGAGGCCTGAGTGAGTGAGTGACAGATAGTGGGGGGGAGATAGTGAGAGAGGGTGGGTGGGTGATTGAGTGAGGGTAGGTAAGTGAGCGAGTGAGGGTGGGTGGGGTGTGTTTGGCAATGTGAGAGGTTGTGTGAATGAGGGATACAAAAAAATAAACTATTAAAAGCACTTTTCATCAGCCTAAACCTCTGCAGCAGACTGTCTGCATTAGAATGTCAAGAACCTCTATTAACCCCGGCCCCCCAAACCCTGAGCTGGAGGGGGGGGGGGGGGGGGGGGGGACTCAGGAAGTAGAATAGAGGGTGTCTGGGTCTTTCTCTCTCTCTTTTTCAGTCTTTTTTGTGCTCTGGCCTTCAGCTCAGTGGGCGTCTTCCCTTGGCAGAGGGGAGTGTGCTCTTTGAACCCAGTGGAGCGCTGAGCCCATCCTGACTGCAGGAGGGTGGACATCCTCCCCAGACCCCTTGTTTACTCGCACCACCCGCCTAGGATGGCCCCTAGCCACAGACACTCGCAAAGGGGTTTTTATCCGTGGGCTTTAACTGTTCTCTTAGCTTTCGGGAGTCCATATTGTTCACTTTGTAAATCAGCAGAAAGCACTTATCGCATTTGCTGGAGTTACAGCATTACAGATGTAGACTTGTTGCATTTACTGGAGTTACATCTATAGTGTGTCATGCGTTGTAGGTGCTTATATTCTAGCGTTCCAACGCAAATATAAATATATATTCCCACATCTCAGTGTGCAGCTGGTACTTTTTTGCAGGGCTCTGCCTATGACCACACACTAAAACTCAGACACACAGTTAACACAGTTAACACAGTTAACACACACTCTTATGATTAAAGTAGGGGAGAACAACATGCTTTTGCAACCAAGTGGAGAAACATACACACAGGGAATGTGGATGACTTCACCGTGCCAATTTAAACATGCTGAACAGATTAGGAAGATTACATAATTAATGAAATCATCTTGCGCCGGACTCATGGAAACAGGCAGAGCAGGCAGTTCACATGCAAACGGCCCTATTAATGTCCCTGAGAAGTTTGGAAAGGATTTATCATTGGACCAGCAAATGCACTGTTATTATAATGGCATTTATTTGAGCAGTTCCATTTCTGTGTCGGTGGTATGCAGAATATGTCTGTTTCCTGTAGGCTGCCGTCGTCCTGCTTTATAATGATCAAAAGATGTGAACATGCTATTTGATGTGCACAGAGGCAATCATCATAGAACTAAATGACAAAGCATCTTTCATCACTCTCGGTGAACTCTCCCAAATCTGCAAACGCTTCAGCAAGATGCCGAAATTTGACACAGATCTAATTACTAATAAAGCAATGTCTTAGATCTTTCCCCCTCCTCGTCTTTAAGGCCATACTCAATATCCTCTGTGAATTACCTTAATGGAATAAGGCATATTTCTAGGGTATCATTCATGTGTTATCATCCCTCAGCATTTGTCTCCTGTCAAATTATGTTCCTCTGTCTGTCACATGCATTTGTCAAAACTGGGTGACTCTGTGATGCCTTCTCTCCAAAATCTAAATAAATCGGATTTCAATTTAGGCTTAGATGTGGACTTCATATTTGTGATAGTGTTAAACTAATGAAATTGTAAATTTGCAACTGTCATTGATGCTGCTTATTTGACAAATATTACAGCCCCTTTATGCACATGTTTTATGCACACACTATGGGTCCTAATTACGAGTGCAACAACCCCCACGAGCAGGCTTCACGCAGCAGTAACCGCACAGTAAGAATAGGCAGGGATATCTTTATTTGCTGCAATTTCATTGACACAAAGAGGTTGAGTAGTTAGAGGTTTTGGCAATAAAGTGATTCTATATCAGCCGATCACAGTGATTCGACCATACCTTCTTGAAGTTCACACGGAGCTCAGGACTTGTTCTACAGTGGCACAAACAACACATTTCCAGTCATGAGCGGAGTGGTTTACACCAGCGCTTCTTGTGTGGGAGGTCTGTCCGACATGAAATCATTTAGGAGTTTCACGGAAAAGGTGTTGCTTGAAGGTGAAGGAACTCATTTATACATGGAACTCCCACGTCTGTGCAGGGAATCACTCCAGCATTGCATTGACCCGCCAATGTTTTGCACTAAAAATCTTGGTCAAGAAATTAGCAAAGTGATTTTGTCAAGTTACTAAATTAGCTTTAGGCTATGCGTGTTGCAAGCTGCGTTGTCAATCAATGAAATTAGGGCCTTACATGTATTAGTAAAACTATTTATTGGTAACTACAATAGCGGCTTAATTCATTGGCAGAGATCATATGGTTTACCTTTGATATCCCCCCATGGCGATTCTCTGCACTATAATCATAACTCCTGGCCATGCTAGTGTGTCTCGCTAGACAATTAAAAAAAACAATGGCGGCCCTTCATAAGACTTGAGAGCTTAAAGAAAGATGAATATTGTGAAAAGTGTGTTACTTAAATTTTTAAACAGATTTTTAACTCCAGCTCATAAAGAAAGAGCAGGACTTGGCTCGCTTCCAGCCGGCGGGGCCTCTACGCACGCTCTCCCCCAGGCCGAGAGTTACTGCGGGCATCTACCTCCTTTTTAACACGTTAATATTTCTGCAGAGTAGTCTGATCAATGCCGGAGAAAACCATTTCTTATAATTCTTCCAGCTACTTAGAGGCACATCTGAATTATGGGCAACAAATCTAATGCACATTTATTCTTCCTGCCGGACGGGTTTATGGAGCTCATTATCCGCTTTGTGGCTGTGCTTCTGAATGGGAGGACCTGGGGGCTGTTTTATGTGTAGCCAGCAGCTCCTCCACTGACCACATTTAATGTCCCCTACACACCCCCACCTTCACAACAAGGAGAGGAAGGCCAGCGGCATGGAGGCCATGCACGCATTCAGACCCCAGCATGGAACCCCCTCACTGGGGGTCTGTGGGTGCCTGTGAGGGGTGGGGGAGGAGGGGGCAATGGGGGATGGCGTGGGGGGGGGGGGGGGGGGGGGGGGGGGGGTCGTAGGGAGGGGGCTGCGGCCTCTAGACCCTCAGGTGCGCAGGCTCATTAGCGGGGTGTTAATGAGGAGCAGATGCAGCGGCGGTGGTGTTGGGGGATGGATGTGCCGGAGCTGGGTGTGGCCAGCTGAGAGGAGGCCCTGTCAGGGGGATTGGCCTCCACCCTCACCGGGGACCTGCGCCCAGATTTATGGTGCTGCCACAGCACATCCAGGGTTCAGAGGGCCGCTGCTTACTCAGCAAGATCTATCAAGCCCCTTACCAGATTCCTCGCCAGGCAGAGGAGCGAAGAGGTGGAGGACATTCAAGAGCTCCCTGTGTGAGTCAGTTCTGAGAAACCATCTCATATACTTGTCTGTATTCCCATTTTTATTTTCTATTATACGCACTGAAAGAGAGGCTGAAAAACAGGCAGAAATCAGAAATGGCCACATACTTCATCTCTGAAAGGATTAACCTGATTTTGATCAAATGGGAAGCACTTAATCATGGCTGATGAAGACTCTTAATAACTCCTAAGGTCATAAATCTAATACTTTTTTGAAATGATTTGGACTAGTCCCCTCAGAGTGCTTTCTCACTCCTTATAGTTTTATGACCTCTCCTAAGCACTTTACAGAGTTAATGGGAAGTGAAATGCACTGTCGATATATGCCCACATCAGTCAAAAGACAGCCGAGTCATTGTTCACTGTTTACATTCCAGTAATAACAGAAACCCACCTCAGAGATGCCGGGTCGATGGACAGTAGCTTACTGCAGCATTTCCTATTGTTTTTTTTACTGCTGTGGCAGGTCCAGCATCAGTGGAACTGACACAACATGTCATTTTGGCGGTCATCATGCCGTTGTGTGAAATAACATTATCACAATATGAATTATAAAACACAGCTCTGTCTGGACTGTACAGATTGGGCTTCGTAGGAGCACTGAGCTTTTGTGGAGTGCAGAACAAAGCCACGGCTGAGGCTAGACACCTCTCGGATGACAATGGGACGAGCTGGGCTTTGAAGCTGACCATTGTGGCTCACAGACAGGGCCACTGGCTGTAACAGGCCCAGCCAGCCTTCTGTCCAATAGCTAGAGGCAATAACATGCTCTATTCACTGCCAAGCCTCAACTAGGAGAAGCATCTCCCTGGGATAACAATGCTGAGAGCCAAGCCCAGGGTTGGAGGCCCGTCTTTTAGGGTTTTATGGGACTGGCCTTCCCAACTGCTATTGAGGCAAACGTAGGCCATCAAACAAAACAATTTACGACCCAAGCTAAATTTGACCTTGGGCCTCCTGAAACGCCAGACAATTGCCCTCTGAAAATAGAGAAGCCCCAGGACTAAGGAGCTTTGTGTGTCAAAGACACAGGGCTGTGCTGCTGCTTTTTCTTTTTTCTTCCTTCCTTTTGGTTTGTTTGGTAAGCTGAATTCCAGTGCCCCAAACAAGGCTGAAAAGGCTCTAAAGCTCAACATCAGATAGTGTCTGATTAAATGTGTGCCTGCCGCAGCTGACAGGAAAACCAGATGTCTAGTTCAGCCATGCCAGGTGGAATAAAACAGTGCTGGGAAACGCATCTCAGATAACGCTTAAATGAATGAATGCTCTTGGATGGCAAATTAGGACATGTGAGGAAAAAAGCTGAAAAAAAAACCAACAACAACCCACAAACAGTAAAAAAAGAGTATTACAGCATACACCCAAACAAAAATTAAATACCACCACCATAGCTGTGCATAGGACTTCTGCACAGTTGGGTCTGCAAGAAGTATTACATCTCGTAAAATGTGGCAATATCACGATACACCAGACTATTATAAAAGCTCTCAGTGGAACCCTTCAGAAATTGTGCAATCTTGTTATATAGCCCCCTGGAATAAGATGGGATGTTTAGTGTGTTTAATTTTCATTTATATGTTTTTTGCTGTGCAATGCCCAGTATGTCCTCATTCAGCCAGACATCTCTGCAATAATCGTACTTTCAGCGGGCGTTAACGTGCTTTCTCATGAAATGGTGATAAAACTCACACTGCCAGGCCTGAAGTGGAAGTGGAAAACCTGCTTTCGCAGCGCACAGAGGAGTCTTGGAATGCCAGAATGAGGTCCAGCCGGAGGAGGGGAGGGCAGGAAAGGCGTAGTGAACGTGTTCCTGCGGGTGCTGTTTCATGCCGATTGCACTACAAAGCAAATCCTGCGGCATTTGGAAGGTTTTGGCGTTTTACAACCGCTGAAGAATGCTGGTGACCCAGGTGACTCTGCTTCTGTTTCTCAGAGAAGAGCAGGAAGAGAGAGAGAGAGCTAGAGAGAGAAAGAGGAAGCGAGAGAGAGAGAGAGAGAGAGAAGGGGCTGCTTGAAGATCTGCCCCTTGTGATCTAGTCTGCACCTCAACAGTCCTCTTACTTGCCCTCCTCTTACTCTGCCTTGCGTCAGTTGTTAATCCACGATCCAGCCTTACGTGTTGAAAAAGGACGTGATGAGAAAGACAGGCAGAGAGCTGGAGAGGAGAGCTCTCCTGTGCTGGGCCACCTGACTGAGCTGCTTGTGGGGGTCAGGGACCCAGACCACAGGGGGCCAGGAGATCATGGGTCCACCCCAGGAGAGACAGCATGTACATCTACAGCAAAATATAACATAGCATCTGCTCACGAATAATTACATACTAAATTATTCAAACACGGCTATATTGCAACAGCGACACCTCCGTAATGAATAACAAACATGAGAGAGGGCCTTTCTTCTCGGGAGCTGCCTTTGCAGAAGGGAAAAGCTCTTTATTTTAGAGTTGCGCCAGATATAATGGATGCAAAAGGAGGCTTCTCTATGTTATTAGGACATGGCTGGCCCCCTGTGCATTTCCCTCAGAGAGGGGAGTTCAGTAATCTGTATCCTTTAGTGAGGGAGCCCCATGGAGATGCATTAAAGAGATGAATTGGTATCATCCTCCCGTTGACAGACTCCTCATCTGTCTCTGCTCGCCTTCATTGATCACAATTTATTTTATTTGCGCTGCTGGATTATTAGGCGGAAGAAAAGCATTGCATTAATAAAGCGCTGATTATAAAGTTACACAGAAACGCAACACCGCTTAACAGGAAACCGATATTGGCATCTCTGGTGCAGCGAGCGCCCGGGAGACTGGTGCTGGGCCTGCCCCCGATAGGTCTGATGGTAGTACAGAGACCCACAGTCCCACCAATCATTTTCAGTCATTCTGTGCAATTACATTTTGCATTTGTCTCGTGCTTTGACAAGTAAATGAACATATGCTTTCTGACAGAGGAGGAAACTGTCCTTTTTAGCGGCAGGAATTCTGTGTACCCAAAAAAATGGCAAGTGAAGAGAGGAGTGAAGGCGGAGGCGTGATCCAGTGTGTGGTGTGTGAAGTTGGCTCATAACTCTTGAGTGAGTGTCAATGCTCTGGGCTACAAGCTAGATTACAGGTGCAGCTGAGACTCTTTTTTCCCTTCTTTTCCCCCTGGAGCAAAGCAGCATTTGGCATGAACGACGTACGTAAAAAATCCAGCTGTCCGACTGAGTTCCAGCATGAGCCAGTCACTCCAGATGAAAGAGCTGGCCTCCTAATGACAAAGCACTTTTAAGGCGTTATATTAAAAGATGAAGCTGCTAACACCAGCCGCGGTGTCTGCCCGCTCCTCTGACTGGACTGGGGCTGCGCTGTTTATGGACAGAAGCAATTAAACTAATTAGGAAAAAGCGTGAAGTCTAATGGGTGTCAGCACATATTTCTGATGATAAACTGATGAATACAGTGAATAAAAGTCTGAAAAAAAATAGTACATTTGAATTTTTGTGCAAGTACAGTACATTCACGTTGTCAAGCATTGCATAACTAACTACACAATTAAGAGTGTGTGTGAACCATAGCAGTTTAATGGTCTGTAATTAAATTAATTACACAGGTTTTACATGTTACCGGGCTTTTCCTCCTCATCTGTGTTTTTTTTTTGTTTCAAACACTAAAAAAAAAATCAATATTATCCGAAATCTCCTGCAATTACTCATTTGAGCCCCCTAAGGTAAAAGCCCTGCTGAAGGGGAGTTTCCTCTGGTTAGGGCTGCAGCCCACGCTGGGGTGGTGGGCCATCAAAACAGGAAGCTCCACTGATCGCCACTGCTTCCACTTCCCAGCGCCGCGGCGCTCTATACCCCGGGCTCCAGGGCGAGCTGCGCTGCCTGCCACGTGTGATTGCACCCTCAGCCCCATCAAGCGGCACTTTTTATTAGGAGCCCCTGTAAAAAAAAAAGCTCCAGCAGTCTTTGCCGTGCTACAGGGTCATTGGGATGCACTGTTTGCTGCAGAGATGATGTGCTCCCCTGAGTGCCAGCGCCTCCATTCCGAGGAAATAAATGTTGCCCTGTGGGCTCATATATGCTCTAGCCACTCTGCTAGTTTCAGGTGGGATTGGCTGAAAGCTGATCTATCTCCATACGTATCTCATATCAGTTTATTGCCCATGGCTGCCTTTTGTCCTTGGAAGAATTACTGTCGAAGGAATTCATATATAACGGTGTCCTGCTCCCAATATAAAGGTGTGAGAAATTATTGAATGTTTATTTTTTAAGCACTGCTTCTGTTTGTTAGAGGAACCCAAGACAACAAAACATTTATATTGCCACCCTCTTTTGGCTGGCCGCAGAACTGGTGTTTGTGCTGCCTGTCCACAGAATATTCTAATATGATTCACATCTTAGTGTGAATTATCATACTGTTACTCAAATGTATTCTTTTGGCAGGCGCTTTATTCAAGGTGACATTGAGATGCATGCATTATTGTGTGACAATATGCTGAATGTGATTATATGGAATCTATTCAACGCGCTATTTATCACACGGGTTAAATCAACACAAGCTGAATTAAATGCAACTCCTCGCCCCATTTTGTGGGAAACAAAAGCCACCTCTCTCCTTTGCATATTCCCTGACACCTCCTGGCTAAAACGATGAGACATTATTTAAATACATGCTTGCTTACCTCCCCCGATGACCTCCCTGTAAATATTATTTATGACCCAAAACACATCTTTTAATTCCAGATATGTATTTTTAGTGATATCCGCGCGTCAGCACACTAATGCAAACCACAAGTCAGGCCCCATTTTTCAAACCCCATGTTGAATATTCAAAAGATGTGCTTAGAAAAAAAAAATGCAGGAGGGGGTTTAAAAAAAAAAGAAAAAGGGGAGAGTTAACATTAATTAATATTCGTAGCAGTAAAAATGAAAGCGAGAGCGAGGCTAATTTTATGAGACAATTAATCATAAGGCTTGGTAATTACACCGGGGAGTTTACAAATGATTTTTTTAAGGGCCCAGAGTAAAAAGAAGGAAGATAATCCCATACCCATCAGAAATCACTGGCTTCCCACCAATCTCCTCAGTAAGAGCAATTAGAGCCAACAGCACAGGAGCTGTAATTGTGTGTCAGGAGGAGGCCGAGGCAGAATCTTAATTGCAAGGCGTGAGGATGGGCCCCGCTCCGACACCTGATTGAGCTGAGGGTTCAAAAAAAAGAAAGGAGAGAAAGAAGAAAGAGAAGAGAATGTGCAGGCCAGAGCAAGTTGGTAACCACTTCCAGGTGTCGGGGTAAAAATAACACTACCCCCGCCACCACACCCCCCCACCCCCTACTCTCTTTCTTCCCCTCACAGCACCAGATTCACATGACGAGGAGGCAACTAGAGCACGGCCCATTTCTGCCCGGCGTGTCCAGGCGCCAGAGATGGCTGTGCTGGTCCGCCGGGGGACAGAAGTCCCGCTGGGCGTGGCTTCATTTCACACAAGTTCCAAAAAACATATGCCCAAAAACTCTTCCTCAAAAATCCCCCAAAAACCACTGTGCTACCCAACACTAGCATCAGCTCCTTCAAACTAGCTAAGGTTGGAGTCCAACCCTATTTTGCCTTATGTGAGGCTTTTTGATATAAAACATCCCCATGTTTCCCTTCTGTTCAGTCCTGACCCCACCACGCTCTGGTCATCCAGAAGACTGGTTTTATGTGTCCCCACCAAGCCGGAGCGAGAAGTGAGACAGGCTCATTTTCAAGGGCTCCAACTTCATATGATATATAGGGGCTTGGGAGTTGTTTTTAGGGTGAGAAGAACATCTTGAACTACTGTTTTTGTTTTATTATTATTGTGTTTGTGTGTGTGTGTATTGTACAGTGTGTTAGATGTGGCGTACATACTGTATTTTCTTTTCTGCCTTGATGTGGGACACTCTCTTGATTAAAGGTTTTAATTGCCTTCATGCTGCCAGTCAGAGATCTCATACTCTGTGGGATGAGCTGTCATAAATTATGTAGCTGCTGTGTTTTACAGCTTTCCCTCAGGGGAATAAATTGTAATTAAGATGGGCCGGTGAAGCCAGACCCATCAGACACGGCACTTAAAGGTCACCGCTCAACAGCACAAGTCATAAGGTCCGCTCAGGGGCCTGGGTCTCAGGATCTCCCAAAACCAACAGACTTGTGTCCTCCGGAAGCTCTTCTCCACATACAGTGGACTAAACACACAAAGGCCACGGTGTGGATGGGGAGGCACGTGAACTGTGCGTTTGACTGACGACGGGGACAGCGGTCGGTCCTCTAAGCTTTGTCCTCCCTCACCTCATCCTGCTGTTTGTCCCGCGCTCTGCTCCGCTCCGGTACACCTTCACCTCTTCACCCCGCATGCTGGAATAGATAAATAAAAAAAGAAGGTAGTAAATAACGTGACCTTCACCCCCTGCCGTGCTCGATACGCGCCTCGATAAACCTGATCAAGTGGAGATTGGCAGGTCAGACTGATGTCTGGGGGCCGGCGTATCGCGGGGTTGACCTCTGACTGCGGGCTGGAGTCCGGTGAAGCGGCAGTGACATAACCTCATCGGCGCAGTGATGGCACATGGCACCGCTCAGTCCCGGCCATACATCAGTGCCAGCAGACACACAAGCCGCAGACGCACTGATTGAATAAGTGGCAAAGAGAGCAGGAGAGAGGGGGGGGGGGGGGGGGGGGGGAGGGAATTGGGGGGGCTACCATCACTCCTCCTCAAGCTCAACACTACTCCACATAAACAGTGCAGCCCCTAACACACACACACGAATGCTGCTCACTCTTTTTCTCTCATAAATGAACGCATACAAACACACTTCTCCCTAATCCAATAGAGCCCTATTCTTTTAACCACAGAAATGTGCTGAGCCGGAGTGTTAAATGTCCCATTCGGATTTAAAGAGCTGCTCCTGGAGCCTCTCTGCTTTATGTGTGGTGTATTATGTAGAGCAGCCGTGCAGGGCACCCCGTGGTGGCAGAATGGGCCTTTTTTATGTTCTTTTTTGAAGCGGGACCGTGGCCATGACGGGAGAGTCTGAGCTGGAGAGTGAGCAGAGGCAGGTCAGGGCTGTAAAGTCAGGGCTGCTCTGTACCTCGTCTCTCTGTGGATAGTGTGTGTGCAGTGTGTGGAGGTCGCTGTTGTTTGCCTGGAATGAGAGCGAGAGATTTGGTTTCACAGGCACAGCCCAATATAATAAACTCATAAGTTATGGCCATCATTCTCAGTTTCTTACACATCATTATCATTTACTCAAGGCACCGGGGCCTGTGAAACTCAGCCTATAAAAAAAATAAAAAAATGCTAGTCTTTACAGTGAGGATAAATGGCCAATACCTTTGATTCATTACAGTATAATAGCTTTTAGGATCAGATTTGTCAGATTATGCCACTGGGTTTGCCATTTTTAATAATGAAAATTACAATCATATCCGATAATAGTATCGGCTGATGAAGATATTAAGATTTTTTTTTGCCTTTGTGAAGCTAATGAAGCTGACAGTCATCTTTATCATTGAAAAAAAGATGCAATAATAATATCACAATCAACCGTTTCATTTTTCATTCTGTTTCTGCTGGAAACACAATGCATACCAATGAATGCAAATTGTTTGCATTTTAACTTTGCTTTCAGCAGTAAGACATACACACCGGAAGGAATCAGCATACGACAATAGATTACAATGACATGTTTTCTAGGTCATTTCAAATGACTTTTTCAACTTCACAGGTATGAATGCTTGTTTACCTGGCAGACAGGGCAAAGAAATTAATTCCTTCTGCTATTGTATCCACATGAGGAGTTGTCCTGTCACTTGTTCAGGCAAATTAGAATGTGTCCTTTAGAACTACACCCTACTTTGTCATCAGCAACAGGAACAAAATATTTCTAAATGTGTTGAATATTTTAACATGTATTATTGTGCAAATTTGTTTTTGAGCAAACATTGTCTCATAAGGATTTTACGGAAGGGACTTTTCAATGTCGTGAATTTTGTTTTTGATTAGACTGTTGAATTAGTTATTTGAAATGTTTAACAAAAGAACAGCTGCCCATCAGCCGTTGCATAGGTTTTCTTAAACATATTTTTAAGCTTCGTTTTAATGTAATTTGATCAAAACTCTCGTTTAAAACATTTTGAACCTCTCACTGAATGATCAATCCCTACAGTGTTCATGATGGATGCATGTCCGTTGTGTTCATAATTAGTGTAGCTACCCCTTCAAACATATGGGAAAGGGTGTCAGGCCCTGACCATATATAAAGTCATCATTAAATAGGTAAGTTACAGGCCACTATATTTTACCTTTTGGCCTATAGGTTTCTTGTTCTGTTTTTTCACCCTCCCCCACCACCCCTCCGAGGGGCCCCGCCCCGCACAGAACACTTGGAGTACACCATTGGGATTTTAGACACTTTCTACGGTTTTCCTGGAGTGCAAGTTATCAAGCTGTTTTAGAATATGCCTTTTGTTTATTTATTTATCTGTGTACTGCCTTTTGTGTGTACCGCCTTTTATCTTCCTATAATTCACTTGAGTCATTGATTTTGGTGCTTCCGAGTAGAGGATCTAATTGTTTTGGGGGCAGTGCTTTTTCAATAATTGCTACAGCGGTAAAGACTAACTTTGTAGCATGATACATAGACTTAAGATCAGGATGCTGACATATTTATATGATAACTAATGTAATTGTGACATAATAAATCACACAGATGCTCTATTTGTTTTAATACTGAGTAATGCTGCAATCCAATTAAATTAGTTGTAGATTTTCTGTTTTATTTTATTATCCAATTGGGCATTACAACCTTGGAGCAGGAATGCATATATCTGGAAGTATAATAAGTCATTAAAAGCTTCTCTTAATATGCTAATGCTTTAAATTAAACTGCCGCAGTGGCTGTGTGAACAATAAAGCAAATTGATTTAAAAGTATTTCTTCTAATCTCCCGTATTAAACATCGCGGGCGATTGTATTTCAGTCACATCAAGGTTTCAGCACTCAGGGCACTGAAAGGCAGAGAGGACATCTGGCCTATTTGCATTTCCTAGTGCCATGTGAGGCAGGTACAGGCACAGAGGATGTGCCTCGCCTTTCCCCACCTCTTCCCTCCTGATAAACCCCCACCCCCACACCCTCCGTCCAGTGTCCTTCCACCCTCCCCGGACGAGCGACACTGACAGCATGTAACACACAACTATAGCCTCGCACAAACACAAACACACACTGAAATGTGCACACGCTTACCCTCACCCACCCACCCCACCCACCTCCTTCCCAGGCTCCGTTGTTCCCCAAGAAGAACTCTGTTACCATGGCAACCCCGCTCCTGGCGATTTGGTAAGGTCACACCGTCGGGCAGGGCTCTATCCTTTGGAGGGTGCAGCGTAACTAATGTCCTGCAGTCAGAGGCTTGATGTAAATAGTCTCAGGTGATGGCCGACTGTACAAATACTCAATTACGGCTTCCTTAAAGGAAATGATTTGTTGTAACAGCTCGCCGCTCAACCTGGGTGACATCGGGCGTTTCCATGGCGACTGCAGCCTGATTGCACATGCTGGAATTAGGTATTGATCAGGATGGAAAGAAGACGGGAGAGGCAGGGGAGGTGTGTTGACTGCCAGCATTCCAACACTGCCATTTACTGAGCCTGTGTGTGTGGGTGTGTGCGTGTGTGTGTGTGTGTGTGCTTGGGGCTGTGTTTGTGTGTGTGTGTGTGTGTGTGGGGGGGGGGGGGGGGTGGGAGGGTCGGTGAACAGCCTCTCCTATCCAGAGAGCTGAAAACCCCTCAGGAACCAATTTACACACACAGCTACAGTGCAATATCTGCAGCAGTCAATAATGGAAATCTGATGCGCTCCCTCTGCCATTGACGCCTCCGCTCCTCCTGCCTCTCTCGTTAGAGCACCTAGAAAGTTCTAGGCCAATCTATGAGGCGCATTAGACTACCACCACCGGAGCACAGCTATTCTTACTCCAGTGCATTTTTATGCCACAAAAACCAACATTCTAACCCCTTTTTCAGATGAGGAGTGTGAATAAAATTCACTCCAAGCCGAACCGCGGCTCAGACACTCTGCAGCTCCACTGGAGCCTTAGTGTTTGGCGAGGCTGATGAATGAAAACGAGGTTCCCGGTGGAAATGCTAGTGGCCGCTGAAATAAGGCGAGCATTTCAATGACGGTGAATCATGATGGGCTGACACCGGGAATTCACCGGGGGATAAATTACTCGTCTCGGGCTCCTCTCAACTCCCTCTCCTGGCGAGCCCCAGAAGTGCACAGAGGAGCGTGAGCGGACACTCCCACACACATCTGAGGACGCCTCACAACCCTCATAGGGGGATACTGAAAAGCTCCAAAAAGCAGAGGGGAAGTGTCAGTGCGTACCATACCTCATGCAGGTGAAGACACCCAGCTTCAGGCCTCTCTGTGCCCCTGTACTGAGTTACACATTCTGCATGGCTTTAGAAAATGCACATGCAGTTAGTGCAGACTTCTTTCAAAAAGACCCAATTAATCGAGCTAGAGGTCCAAGATGTATAGGATCATCATGTGAAATCTTTTCCCCAGCAGCAGTGGGTTGAGGTGGGATCTTTGGGGTACAGCGTTGTTCTCCGCCTCATTGTTCTCTCTCCCCCCTGGCTGCCGTGTGTCCAGGGAGGCAGCGGCACGGTGTGCTTTACGGCCTGCCGGCTGATGAGGACGCCCCGGAACCTTCCAGGGCCGAGTCGGCTGATTGGGCCGATCGGGGGGGGAAGCTGATGTCACCAAACACTGGCATTACAGCAAAATGATGGCACCATCATCAGCGCGGCGATGACAGCTTCATAAACTTTGATTTAATCAGACGGGGAGGAAATTGAACCATTATATGAGATAATCTACGACTGTAGCGTGATGTATCTGCGGCGCAATGCACTGATGGCTCTGATGAGAATTCATTCCCACTTTGCTTGCCTCTCGCACCCGGTCACCAGGGTTCAACCCTTATGTCAAGCTGCAGAGCTTTGGAGACGTGCAGCAGACGCTCACTCCCAGTGGTGTAGTGGTCCCTGGAGAAGTGGGTATACTCTTATTTTTTTTTTAAAGCAGCCCATACAGCACAGGATAAACACCCTGTTTTGAGAAGTGGGTATACCCAATGCTTACTGAAAAATAAGTGGGTATACTCCGTATACCTGCGTATACCCTGGACTGAACCACTGCTCACTCATGTGGCCTCTGTGTGTGTGTGTGTGTGTTTATGTGTTTATGTGTGCTTGCGTACCTACTTGTAGGGTGGTCAGTGTATTGTGCACACAGTCTATGTACATGATTTTGTATTACCTTCGTAAAAAAGAGAATTGGTATATTTTATCGTATGTTTGTGTTGTCAACGGTAGTTTGCATATTATATGTGATGTTTCTGTTGTCAACGCTAATTCTATGTGTACCATGTGTTTTGTTAGATAAATAAAAATCAATAAAGTTATTTTCTATCGAAAGTCAACCCCCCCTCCTACATGGGGCTTTTCGCTTTGAGACGCACTGTCAAATCCAAGACTCAAGCCCATATTTCTTGGAGTCATGTTGTGCTAGTCCTCACTCCAGTTGGTGTGTGCGCTCTCACCTAATATACAAAAGATCTATTGAAATATGCATGAGAAGCGTGATGGCTGCACTAAAAATACACTCAAATAGGGAATACATTGACAGCTCTGTTATTGAGCTCTCCTTGAGATTCCTCCGACACGCCAAGGCAAGCACAGATCTCAAGGCAACCTTACAACACAATACACCCAAACACACACACACACAAGTACCCACATACACACACACACAATACACCCAAACACACACACACACAAGTACCCACATACACACACACACAATACACCCAAACACACACACACACACAAGTACCCACATACACACATAGTACCGACACACACACAGTATAGTTTAACACACGTTGTATACACAGAAGATGGCAAGAACGCAGTAGTATTCACTTTGCAAGAGAAGCTTTATATCACGTCAGGCTTCAACACATTAGATATTTTTCCTCCATAAATGTCACGGATTTATAATTCATTCTGCCCAAAAATCTTTCTTCTAAGGTAAATATTTTCACAACCGAACTCCAGAAGGGATGAAACTTTGGAGGTTTTGGACTGGTGCCTAATGCCTTGCGAGGCTATAAAGGTTAGGGGAAAGCCAAACTGACCTGAGTAATTCCAACAATTACCCCCCATAATCCTAATGTAAGTACCTCTTTTACTATCGCTGGGGATCTGGAGGGCAGCACTTTGTGCCACATTAGTCACCGTTCAACCATAAAGAATAATAAATGGATTGGAGGGAGGGGGAAAACACATTCTGCTAACATACATGATGTCATTTTATGTGGCAGATATGATGCCCTAGAATTGGAATCTTTCACAGGAACTCATGTGGACACTGCCGCCACTTCCCCTCTAATGGGGTGTAAGGACGGATGAGTTGTCCCGGTAACCAGCTGCTAGGTGGTAGCGCCAGCCTGGAGGCCCAATTGGTAGGCGTCAGCACCAGTTACACCTCTGTAATTGGGCAGGCTTTTCCTCCTTTCTTTTTTTTTACTCTCTTCTTCTTGGAGATACGCTGTGAAATATGCCCCTACAACTTTAATAAGTTCCAGAGTCCGTTGCCTCTGGGCAGCTATTCCCCAGGTGCAGCTCGGAGTTAGCCAACATTTATCACATAAATATCTAACACCACTCGCTAAACCAGACAAATGCCTTCCTGCTCCAGAAACCCTTCCATAACCATCAGATCCAGGGCAACAAATCCAGCATTAATAGTTATCTATGGAGCCTCTCGCACGCAATGAACACCCACATTTATTTTGCTGCTTTCTTGGGGAAAGGGGTAAGTGGATCAATTAGAGAAGACTACAAGTTCAGCATCTTTACACATAGTATCAATTGTAAAGTTGAGCTGAAGCGGGCTCACAGATTATCTCTGATCTGTCCCATTCCCCAGACTCAGAGCCAGACTCATTACCCAGCCTGCTCGGAAATATACAACCTTGGCACATGCCTTCGTGCGCTAATGGCCCTCAGATTGATTTTTAATTAGTAACACTTTTGGATCATGGCCAATTAAAATGGCCCTTTATGCATAACTAATCACCATTTTAGTTTGCAGGGTGGGAGCTGTCCATGAATTGGAAGAGGTGTGGGGAGGGTGGGTGTCACGGGGTGGGGGATTCATTTTCATTCACAGCACAAGGGAAGCCTGAGCCAGTCTCCCAACACGCCATTCATGTCAACTTCGGTCTACGACACAGAAACTTTTATCTCACTAAAACGTTGGTGGTCCATGCAGCCTTCGTGAGAAGGTAAATGAATTACATATTGTGTTGCAGGAGGTCACAGTGGATTTTTCTCTGTTGCAAAGAACACATGGAAGAAACTTTAGATATACAAATCTGAGCCAGAGACCTGCGAGCGTGGAAGAAGTATAGGAAAAGCTATAGTAGGCGTAATGGGATGTTTGTCAAATCAGTGTACCGTAAACCCTCAGGCGGCAAATAGGTTGTCCATTCAAGCCAACAGGACGAGTTAGATTAACATCAACAGTAAACTCCCACACACTGACCATATAAATCTGACCCAATGAGTCTGGAGGAAACGGCAGTCACTCCGAGGAGTTCTTCTGTTTCTCAACAAACAAAGAAGCCAAACAGAAGCTCAGGAAAGGAGGCAGGAAAAACAGCATCGTGTACACTGGTTTGTGACATGGAGACTTGGCCAGAGACTCAAAGTGCTAAAACAGGATATGTGTCCACAAGTAATCCAAGTGTTAGAGCCACATTGCTGGGTTATAGCGGAATGCAAGGGTGTGCATGTCTTATGTGCAAAGAATGTGACAACATCACAAACGCAATAACGTCTTGATACAGACGATATAAGTTGTTCTCGGATGTGTAACCCGATCATTACCACCTACGTGACCTTGCACTTCGGAGAGAACCAGAGATTGTGTCAGAATGCGGCGAGAGAGGTGACAAGGACGAGTGGCATGAGCGGCGCTCCGAGAAGCTTTCACCCGTCGGCTCCAAAGCCAAAATGAATCTGATGTGCGCGAAAGCCGCGCTGAAATAGAGCAGGCCTCGGCACGGACGGATGTCGACTGGCACCCCCCCCACCATTTCTGCCGGTGCTCCGCCGAGACAGAGAAAGTCACGCACAGGGGGGACATAATCACCTGCCAGGCAGCACAGTCCAGATCCCTGAGTGCAGCGCTTTCACAAGAGGAGGGCCGCCAGGGGCCACAGAGGAGAGGGAGGCACTGGGGAGTGGGATGGGGAAGTGGCCATGCTCCTCTCGGGGGGCTGCGGAGCCAGGCATGTGATGCATGTTAGAGAGGGGCTCACAGAGTTCACAGTCATGGAGGACACCTAGTTCAATGTGGTGTGAATTTTGCATGGTGTTTCCTAGCAAAGGACAATGTTTTTAAAGCCGCTCTGTGAAGATTCCAGGTACTCCCCCCAGAGCTTAGCGGTGCAAAAAGAGTCAGCAATGGGGGGGGAAAAAAGTCCCTGAGGCTAAGGCAAACCAACCTTGAACTCCCTCTAAAAACTATAAGCAAGAAATGTGTACCATAGTAGGTTGTGTAGCATTGACGCGGCTCAGTGTAACACACTGTTATGAACACTAAGCTGGTGTGGTGGAGCATACTTTGCAAAGTAGAACCTGTTTTAGAGAAGGCAGCCTTAACATTTAAAAAAAAAAAAAGGCAATTTGAATAACATTGGATAGACAGTATCAGTGATGTGTAGTCTTCCCCCCGTATCTAGTCTTCAGAAGAAAATGCAGGCATGTTGTTGTGAAGTCAAAAGAGGAACACAGGTGTGAGGGAGAATTCACTGCTTAACAGGAAAGATAATCTGAGGACAGAGATACAAGGATAACAGCAGGCTGCCGCATCCACAAGCTGCCAGCAGCTTTATCTGTATGCGCATGTGTGTGTGTGTGTGTTTGTGTTTGTTCATGTCTGTGCTTGCGGCTGTGTATGTTCAAGCTTTTTTTGGGGGGGGAGGGTGGGTGGGTGGTGATCAGTGGCATCCCACAGCTAGGCTCACACACACACAGACACAGACACACATGCACATACACGCGCACACATCCCGCCTAGCAATCCATTCAACAGTAATTTATTGGTGTGATCCATCATTATCATGTTTTATTATGGCCACCGTCGGAGATATAACTCACAAATAGGCACACTTGGTGGAGATGACAGCGCGAGGGGAGCCGTGTCCTTTACAGACGTCCTCTGCCAGCCGCTTGCAGGGGGGGAGGCTTCGGCTCAGCTCGGCGTCCCTGCGTCCCATGGCCAGGCCAGGGGAGTCGGGGCAGAGGGGAGGCTGGGGTGCGGTTGCGGTGCGGTGGGTGGAAGGTGGAGGTTTTAGTGCACAGCAGTCTGGGTCAGCAGGGCCCCATTAGCAGCCAGCGCGAGAGCACCGCTGCTCCGCTCTCCCCCTCCTGCTGCCAAGGGGACCGGGGCCGCGAGTCGTCACGTGACCACCTTTGTGTTGGGAAGCAATAAGTCACCGGGCTGCACGCAGGGGATTGATCCCGAGGCTGGGCCGGCTATCCCCAGAGGGGCCCTGGCACTCAGCACACTTTGATCCGCAGATTAATGCCACTGAGGATCCCCAGCCCCTTTGTCTACCTGGCCAAAGGCCTGCGTCCGTCCCACTCTGACCCCCACGCACTCCCCCCACACCCCCATATCTGGATCTGGGCGAAAAGGTTGTCTTGTGTTTATTTGGGTAATGAATTGCTGTAATTAATACAGCAATTGATTTCCCCCACTGCACCTCTTACAGAGGCCAGTCCGATTTTTAATTTGGAAGGAGTGTTGGGGTGGAGGGCAGGGAGGGGAGGGAAAGAGAAGGAGAGGGGGAGGGGGAGGAGATAGGCGGAGGCAAGTAATGCAGAACTATCGCAATGTGTGTATGGAGAAAGAGAGTGTAATTGTTCTATGAATCACATTTGAATACATTCAATTAGCCAACCCAAAGATGTGGGCTTTGAGGTCTCCTTGTTGCTATTTCTCTCCTCTCTCTCTCTCTCTCTCTCTCTCTCTCTCTCTCTCCCTCTCTCTCACTCTCGCTCTCGCTCTCGCTCTCTCTCTCCATTTGTAATAAAAATGCTAATCCTGGAAGGTTGATGGAGAATGTGGTGGAGGACGTCTCCCCGAGTACCGCTGTGGCTCTTCCCGCCAATAATAACAGCCATGCAATTTTCTTGGTGGTGAACCTTTGCATGTAATCTCCTGAAATTATGAGTGTTGTGCTAATCTTAGCCCATGCAAGATGATTAAATAAACACAACAAAAACAAGAGCATCCTCTTCAGGAATGATGTGGCAAATCAAGACACACACACATACTATCACAAAAGAACATTCACCACTTAAGATGTTCTCATTACACAAAAACTAAATTAGCGTCTGTAATAGAAATATCACACATAAATGATGCCAGCATATTGATTCTGTTTTGTAACTATAGAATTAAAGTGTGTGTGTGTGTATGTGAGTGAGAGAGACATAGCAACGTAGAAAGAGAGGTAGAGAGAGGCACAAGAGTGTGTGAGAGAGAATATGTGTGTGTGTGTCTGTGTCTGTGTTAGAGAGAGAGAGAACACAACATTCAGAGATGTGTGTGTCTGTGTGTGTGTGTGTGTGTGTGTGTGTGTGTGTGTTTCTGTCCTGATAGCACCCTTTCCTTCCCTGCAGTGCTGTGCTGCTGTAGAGTGGAGCACC
Source organism: Sprattus sprattus (assembly GCF_963457725.1). Taxonomy (NCBI): domain Eukaryota; kingdom Metazoa; phylum Chordata; class Actinopteri; order Clupeiformes; family Clupeidae; genus Sprattus; species Sprattus sprattus. Next base: position 12,280,639 of record NC_137924.1, read on the forward strand.
TGGCCAGTGGGTCATGTGATTAGGTGGGCTAATGTGTGAAGAACAATGAAGCAGGCTGGCTGGCCCATTTGTTATTATTTGTTGACGCTTACCTCTAGAATTGCCAAAGCCCCATGGGGGTCGTTTAAGGGAAAATGAGCTCTTGACCTTAGATGGCCAATGGAGAACGTGGTGTTGGGCGCAAAATAATCAGCACCTTGCCATTGATTGACAATTTGGGATGAGCATCAGGTCATTGATCCTTTCTTTGTAAGTGTGTGTGTTTATTCGTGGGGTGTTTTACATTATGCATGAGTGACTTTTACAAAGACACTTTTTTACAAATTTTGTTAGAAATATGAAAATACTACTAAAGGAGTTCCATGATTATTCACTACAGATTCAGAGGAAGACGTCCAAAGCTCTTCCTCAGACGCCATACTTGGTGATAAAGTAACCACTTCCATTTTTTGACTGTGAGTGGCTATGGAGAGTTGAAAACTAACAGAAGTAATTACAAAACTCATCAATAATACTGTTTAAGTACGTTGTGGCTGGCCTAGAGCTGAGTCTATTGTGAAGGTTTTTTTTGCAGCGTGCCGAACAATGATTATGAATAATGACTCGTTTTAACCCCAGGATTTCTTCAGATCCTGTGGCATGCTTTATTAAAGACATAAAAGGTAAGTGACTAATTAAGCTCCACCAAACAGCGCTGGTGGCTTGCTGAACTGCGAGAATGAAGTGAGCACATGAAAAATGGCTCCCCCACATTTCCAATTTATCAGTTGCATTTCGCTTAATTTTGTTTGACGTCTGCAGTGGAGACGTCCTCTGGGAGTTTCTGTCCTTTGACCACTGACGCTTTAGTAATTTGCCCATCAGTGCCAGCATGATTGCACCAATCACGGATGTGGGCATTCCAAACAGAGCCCTCTCTTTCTTCTTTTTCCTCTCTCTCACTCTCTTTCTCCTTCTCTGTGTGTGTATGTGTGTCTATTCCTCCCTCTCTCTCTCTCTGTTATCAGTAATTCCCCTTTACTACCCGTAGAAGAAATGAATGGGAGTTGATTGCAAAGCCCACACAACCTCGAGCAGAACCTGATTAACCTTTCCGTGACTCTTGCCGCACGTGACCGGGACCGTTTCCCCTCCCCGCCATCGGATAGCCGCGGATAGCGAGGCGTTTAACCTCACCTCTGCCGCGGTGATAAATTAGCGCTAGAGGAATCCAATGGCCTGGTAATTACCAAACACTTCGGACACAGCAACATTTTTCAGCTCTGTCACCGGCTTGTCGGCAGACGCGGCAGCCGCCGCCGCGGCGCTTTTCACCCGGAATCCTCCGGCTCCTTGTTCTTCCTAACTTTGTTTTCTCCGACGCAGATTAGATCTGCCACCCCATTACAGATTCATTTTCCTAATTTTTCATGTCTGCGCCGCGCCCCATCTGCACAGGGCTGATAATTGTGGGGACCAGCCCTGGTGATTAACATCAGCAGAATTAATTATCCCCGCCATTAAGGCTCCAGGTTGCACACGGTGATCAAGAGAAATTAACTTTCTCCCAGGCCTCTAAATCATCTCACCTTCAAGTGGAGTGATGGCGAGGAGACAGGCGAGAGAGCCCCCGGTCTCCGATCGCCACCTCCTAAACTAAACAAGAAGCCCCCTCCTCCGCACCCTCGGCCCCAGCGCCTCCCAGGAAGCAGATCGCCGCTGCGGAGTCACCGGTATCAATTACGCCCGCCGTCTGTGGCGGGGATGAGGGAGCAGTGCCGGGGGCTAGCTGACTGATGGGCCTGGGGCTCGGGCCGCCCCACACATCTCAGATCAGCGCCCCTGGCACGCGGGGTGTGGAGGATCGGTCACAGCCAGGGGACGGGGAGAGCCCCTACCTACGTGGAGCTGTCCCCTCTCAGGCCAGACAGACGAGGGACACGGCCATTAGAGCGGTACAACACACTGGTCAAGAGGTATAGCTGTGACGTGGGGTCATGGCAACAGTATCGTTACCGGGGGAAATGCCTGTTCACTCAACTGGGATGCCTGTAGGGATGACAAACAAGTCTTCTTCACATCAAGGTCAACGGAGCCAAAGACTTCTGACTTCAACTGAAATATTTCTTCAATTGAAATGATCACCTTGAAATAATGCATTATGCTAATGTGGTGTGTCCACAGAGTGCCTGTTAGCGATGGAAGTGCAGCACCCAAGGGCCTGACTGTGGTGCTGGCACTGCAGGCTGTGTGTGTGTGTGTGTGTGTGTGTTTGTGTGTGTGTGTGTGTGTGTGTGTGTGTGTGTGTGTGTGTGCGTGTGCGTGTGCTTGCGCATGCGTGTGTGTGTGTGGGTTTGCGTGTGTGCATGTGTGTGTGTGTGTGTGCTGGTTTGTGTGTGTGTGTGTGTGGGTGTGCGTGTGTGTGTATGTGCGCTGGTGTGTGTGTTTGTATGTGTTTGTATGTGTGTGTGTGTGTGTGTGTGTGTGTGTGTGTGTGTGGACCCTGGGCGAGAGTGATGTGTTTGTAAGCCATGCTAATGGAGCAGGCCCCATGGCCCTGCCACACACTCAACAGTGGTAATGTCAGGAGAAGATAAGCAAATTGCGCCCGTATCATATTGACTTGTCAAGGTTAAGCGGAGGGAGGGAGCGAAAGGGGTGAGAGGGAGAAAGGGAGAGTTGGGGGAGGAGTGGGAGGACAAGACTCCATCCTCACCTCCTCTGTTTGACTGCTAAATTAGCCGAGCATGCTGGGTAAACGCTCTTGCTCCGACCCCTCAAGCACATGCTGCTAGGCAATTGCTCAGAAAATAACACACACACAGACACACACACACACACACACACACACACACACAAGCCCAAACTAGATGAAATCGTACACGCTTCTCGACACGTTTTAACAACTTTGTTCTTTCGCAAATAGCAAGATGAGCCAATACACACACAACCACAACGCACCCAGCAGTCTTTGCCTCCTAATCCTTTTCACCTTCATCTTTCATTTAATTTAATTTGATTTCGTTCTTGGGGATCTAATTACATCCTAACCTAAGCCCCTTAGGAGTTTTTGGCAACATATTGTACATGTCACACTATGAAAAATGGCCCCAGGCTATGAAATAGACCTGTATATGAGTGTTTTATGGAGTCATGTCACGGAAAGCAATGATGACAGTCACCTGATAGTTCATGTGAACCATAATCAAATCTGTTTAGGTACGGCTGGGATTGCGTTTAAAGGCAAGACAATAGCGAATGCAAATCTAATACTGATTCCGGGTTCCAGAGACTCATGATTCATTATTTACTTCATCACCATCCACCATTTGTCATTACTGTGTCCATGTAATTGAATAGAAAAAAGCAAGTTGTAAATGTATGCAATGTTTAATATATGCGCAGATACGGCTGGTAAGGACTCTAATTAATGCAGTCCTAATAAATTGAACTAAGTTTATATTATGAGCATCTAGCAATTCTTACGTTTATGGCCGTGATGCACTTTAAATGGCAAACTATGTGACGGAAAACAGATTTCCAAACATTTTCTTCAAGGATATGTGTCTATGTAATAACACTCTGACTAAGTCATCAGTATCTTCTGTTCGATCCAGGAAGCGATGAGAGGTGCAGTATCATCAGAGGCATCTCCAGCCCACCGCTGCCCAGCGCCCATTTGATTTAAAAGGTTAACAGGCCAGTCAGCAATTACACCCTGGCTGTTTGAGGTGAGCTGTAAAACACAATTACATTACAGCCACGGGCCAAAGCCAGACACCACATCTACAACAGGAGATGAGCACTGCTGATTTGACCATGCAGGCTGGGCTGGACTGGACTGGACTGGACTGCTGCCTGCCTGCCTGCTAACGGCTTCCTCCAGCCCCAGCTGCTCCAGGATCAGTTGTTTATCCGATGTCCTGTGATCACCGTTACCTGAACTGGGCTGCACGGCTATACATGTGCATGGTGAACAACCAACAGGAGAACAATGCATAAGGGAGCGCGCCTACACACAAGAAATAGATCCCCATTAAACACCACAATCACCGTTACCTGGACTGGGCTGCACGGCGGCTCAGGCTGAAGCCTGTGTCGGCCTGAGACTATCCAGAAGCGTGACTGCAGGCTGGGTCAGGCTGCTGGGACGGACGCGCGTGGCAGGAGAGAGCAGGTACGGCAAGCGGAGCGCAGCATCTACAAAGCAATCCCCTTTGACTTCAGCACTTAACAAATCAGCCCACAGAGGCAGGCTAGATGGGTTTGGGGAGGATGAAGAATGGGGGGCTGGGGGGGGGGGGCTGTGTGTTGGAGATGGAGTGAGAGCTAACACACTGTTCCCTTCCATCTCTCTTGTCCTGGAAATGGAGCTGAGAGGTAAAGAGAGGGCACCAGGGGGGTGGAAGGGGGCATGGAAGACGTCTGGGGTTTGTCTACACAGGCTTCGCCGCATGTCTGCTTCTCAGGGTCTGTTCGTTTTCTTTTTTTTTTTAAAGCCAACAGACCTCAACTAATGACATATAAAGGAACATCACAGAGGCAACAGTCAGCCGGTCACCCAACCACACGCACACACGTTCATGTGCATGTACGTAAACGGAGCACACACACACAGGCCCTCTCTGTCTCCATCGGCCTGAGTCCTCCCACATGTTGGGCGGGAGGCGATGGGGTTGTAGGTGGGCGAGCAGTGGAGTGTGGTGGCGGTGGTGGTAAGGTGTGTGTGTGTGTGTGGGGGGGGGGGGTTAACCAATTCAACCAAAAAATTAGTCCTCACAGTTGAAGTCATTAGATAATACTTCCCCTGTTACATGGGAGCCTGTGATGGCAGGCAGATTTACTGCGGCGGCGTGGCGGTCGGCTGGCCACGCAGGATGTTGGCTCCGTTCATTAAACAGAGGATGTCATCACTCCGCGCCACCGTGGGACTGTACATGTCACACATATCCGCCCGCGGGGCCAAACTCCTGTCCGGCGGCTCTCCGCACACATCCCCTAAATCTGTCAGCACCCACCGGCCCCTGGTCTCACTCGCCAGTCCTCCGCGTCTGCTCCGCCACCCTGCGCCAGGCGAGGGGGCACATGTGGGAGCGGTTAGGCAGCCTTTCACCCACCCACCCACGGACACGCAGACATAGACGGACATAGACAGACACACACTCACATACACTCACCTTCACCCTCCCACCCACCAACACACACCTACACACACACACTCAACTGATGGGTCTGCGTGGGACTGAATGGCCGGCACATGGTCAGAGGTGTGTGTGCTTCGGGCTCATTATCCAGCTGCAGCTGAACACTGAGCAGATAAGCAGCAATGGACAAGATAAGAGAGGGAGAGAAAGAGGGAGGGAGGGACAGAGAGAGAGAGAGAGAGAGAGAGAGAGAGAGCAACTACAGCATTGCAGTAAGGGAGAGAGAGACCAGAAAGAGAGAGAGAGAGACTGCCAATAAGGAGGAAAAGAAGAGGAGGGAAATAATATCTTAATAGAGTCCTAACTCTCTCCTTCCTGTGTTTGGCTGGCCCAGCATCATCCGCTTTAAACTGCAGATCTTTTACAGCAGTACATTTATCAGGAGTAATTTATATTTATAAAGGAGTGCATTTATATTTATAAAGGAGTACATTTATCAGTAACTCGGTTATGAAATTAAAAATAATAATTTCACAATGAAATGTAACGTGGACCAGCCTCACTGCAGAGTGTCCTTGTGCAGTTTTGCCCAACTCTACTTTCTGAGCTGTAAGTGTTTGTAGGGGATGTTGATGCAGAGGGCTGAAACTCCTCCAGCTCCAAGCTGTGTGCTGAGCGTTAGAATTACACTGGATCAATTCAGATGCTAATGAGCAGGTCCCTTAATTTATTAGCTGCTGAGGAATGTGGGTTACATTCATTTTAACTGTAAACAATTATTTCACATGGCAAGATTTATTGCACTCCTGTGTAGCAGTAACACCACCCCACACAAAGCACCTTTTAATCATATTTGCTTAGGGTGGTATTGTTGGTTAAGATTAAGCTACAACGTCTGCATTAGCAATGTTTTTTCAGCCTTTGTTGTTGTTTGTTTATTTGTTTGTTTATCTTCTGACATGAGTTTTTGTTTCTTTGGTTGGAAGTGTTTTGGGGCGGTGAGAGATGGGGGGGGTATTTATGTTGATGTATTGGACACTTCATCTGTCCCATTTTGAAATCATGGCAACATTATATTTGATGTTGATAGACACCTTTGTGAACAAGTCTCCCTCTTCAGACATGACTGTGAACTGCTGAATACTGAAAACTGAATACTTATGGCAGAAAAGCAGACAGTTTTAAGATCACAAATAATAAACAAGTTCAAATAAATTGGCATTGAAAAAAAGTAGTCTTGAGCAGCTTTTTGGTAAAATAAAGTTACAAATAATATTGTCAAAAGATGACACAAAGGCTGCGCTTCTGGTGAAAGATGGATGATATTTGAGCTCAGCAGCCAATCAAGTGCACTCCTCCCACCGTGATCCTGAAGCACCGTGTTCATTGGCTGGAATGTTTATGGCTTGGTCCACCACCATATTTGTTTCCTATTTAGAGTGCCAGGACTCTTTACAAACCCTGGAATCGTTTTTTTTTTTAATGTACACACACTGAATGGACAGCTGGAAGTCTGCGAGGAGGAATGTCCTAAATTTAACTAAATGCGTATTGGATTATAATTGCAGACTTTGCATTTAAAAAACGTATACACCACTTGGAAATATGATACTACTCTAATGATTAATGAATTTCATGAGACCTTACAAGATGTATACATTTATTTATCATACATATTTATTTTCTATATGATTTATTTATTATACATAATTATTTCCATGATCTTACATCTCTTTCAGCTGCACCTTCTGTGTATGAAAGATGGCGATGACAATTCATTTGAGTTTGACTGGAGATCCTTTAAAAAAAAAAAAAAGCACCATCAGATGCTCATGTGCATGTGCTATCCCCCACACATACTATCACAAGTAGCCTCTTTTGAAGAGTGTGTGCTGTCCACAAGCTCCCCTTTCAGTTCAACAGCGCCATCATTCCTCTGCCAAGCCCCGGCCGTGGAGAGCAAAAAGGAGGCCCAGGGTCCTCCACGGTACACACTCGAAAGATGAATGCTTGTTATTGTTTGTGAGACAACAGTGGGCTTCAATCAGGTCCTCTGCGCCCGGGTCCCAGGCAGGCTGGTTGAAGTGCTGAGTCAGTTCCACCTCCATCGCTCCATCATGCCCGCGGCAGCTGCGGGGCAGGTGCAGTCACCGTGTCCCTGGAGACGCAGGAAAACACCTGCCCTCCACACTCTTCATGGCTTTCAGCAGCCCTCCAGCCCTTTGTCTGGGGTGGCGCGCAGCTCCACAATAGAGCCCCACAAACTGTGAAAGCAGCATTTTTGCACTCGTTTGGTGACCATAAACAGAAATTAAGGCTCGAAAACATCTGGCACCGTTTCTTTTTCATCCACCCCACCACCTGAAGACACGAGCGCACAGGCAAAGAGCCAGGACCCCACACAAACACACACACACACACACACACACAGACACACACACACACACACACACACACGTACACACACACACACACACACACACAGACACATGTACACACACACACACACACACACACACACACACACACACACACACACACACAAACACACCCAAGATGGCAGCTCAGTACAGCTCAGGCCTCCGGATGGAGGACTTTGCTATTAACACTCACTACCAGCCCAGCATCAATCAGGACTTTATTGCTAACCACAGCTGTCCCACCTCTAAGCTTTTCACAACAAGCTCAGCTATATTAAACAATTAATTACTAAATGAAAGGCAATGATATCAATCACATTTGAGCACAAGCCACCCAATAGAGGTTTGGGAGCTGGGCTGTTATTTCAAATCCTCTTCTTCTTCTTCTTCTCCTCCTTCTTCTTCCTCCTCTGTCTCCTTCCTTCTCTAGCCGTAAGCTGGCGATTAGCAGTAGAAGGACGCGTTGCAGCCCATGCAGGGGCAGTAAATAAAGGTTTATTACGGCACGCATCCCTGCCCTCTCTCACACATCAATACTCCAATTCACAACACCATTTCTTAAGCCCCATATCTCCCCTCACCTTCCGCCTGTATAAGCTGGAACCTTTACCTCGACACGCAGAGGGAAAGGTTTGAGCTACAAAAAAAAAAAAAAAACTCTCCCAGATAAGTGTAATTAGAGGCTGGGTATTTTCTTTAACGTTTTAGGGTGAATGCTTTGGATGTAACCTTTGCTTCTCTGCTCGGCAGAAGAATTATTATGTGTGTCGCAGACAAACTGAGGCGAATGGCCTACGCTGCTTTATTGCTACCAGAGCTCTTTGAAGAAGGCAGCCTTTATCTCTCTATTTTTAGTAAGAGGCCAGCTGTGGCCTGCAGCTCATTAGAGAGAGAGAGACAGAGAGAGACAGAGAGAGAGAGAGAGACTCTGCCATGCTTTGGTTCACTGTATCAATAAATGGCGAGATGGGTGCCATGTATCAATCTGCATGGATAATTCAATACGGTAAATCACAATCGACCAGGATCAATGCTGAGCCGACATATTGCAAAGCGGTTTCTACTCTCTGACAGTGCATCAAGTGGATCCCTATTTTTATGAACAGGTACCATGTGGCCCTGGTTGTTTTATTTCCTTAAATCACCATAATATTTTTTCCAGAGTAAGGGACTCCAAGAAAGACTGGCTTTTGTACCACAGTGTAGAATAATGTTTAATTTCCCCTTGATTGAGTTATTCTGATCAATTTAGTAGAAGTGGGTCTGCAACTGTACAGTCTGTTTAAACAGGGAATGACTTGAGATTAAACAAGTTCTTGGCAGGCCACGAGATAATCCCTTTCTCAGATGTGGAAAAGTACGGATGACATATGGAATAAACAGCATCATGGCAAAATTGGACGTGGAGAGTGGAAGCATTTTCTTAGCGTAGCAGGAGTCATGGTCATCAGCCAGGGGGCGAGCTATTCCCCTAGGTTGCATACTATTATGCAAGGCAATAAACAAGCAACATTCTTGGGAGCACAAAGGTTCTGGTAAAATAATTGATATGACTGCATCACTTTGGTGTTTGACCATGCAGAGCTGTTTATGAGGCCCATGAAGGAGGAATATGCAGTGATTTGAGTTTCCATAAACTTCCAAGGCTTCCTGATTTAACATTACCGATATGGCTTTAAAAAAGTATTTTTCCTGAATGTGTTTGGATGGCTTTTTGCAATAACTATAACATTTAACTGTTATCTTGGCCATTTTGTTGATACATGTTTTCCAGAGGCACAGTCTTTTTTTACAGACCTTGCAACAAGGACCACTAGTTGTAAATTGATCGAATCCGGGGAATGTTAAAAGATAAATAATCAAAAAAAAAAAAGATAAATAAGCTTAATTTAAGCAAAATGTAGGTTAGATAGCCTACCTAAAATATGTAATACCAATCAAGGTATGAGCACAGTCAACCACAACCATTACAGCCACAACCAATAGTCTGGTTCTGTGTAACACCTCAATTCTATTTTAATTTTTTTTGGGGTGTGATTTACATCCAGCTTCCTCTATTCAACGGAGCAGGAAACAGATGCAGGGAATTGTCCTTTTCCGAAATTCCTCAGAGAAGCTCTGCCCAACATTGATGAGCGCCCTTGTCTTTGTACTTGCATGCAAACGGGTATTAGACGGTGACTAAATTGACTTTGGTTCCCCCGCTCTGATTCTCCATTTCCTCACCGTTTCCACTTACGTATGTCCGTCTGGGGGGAAACCATGCTGGCCAGTGCTTTATGATGGGCTTCCCTTTGGTGGAGGAACCACCGCAGTGCTTACTCAGGGCAAGGTCAACGTTTACCTTCTGCGGCTGGGTCTGCGCGGCTCTAGGTAATGTCGTGCTGGGCTGGACGAGTTGAATTTGGCCAGCGATAGCGACTTTATGTCCGAATTTAACCTAGTTAAACATAGTTTCCATTTGACGACAACTAAATAGGCCTGTTTGTTGAGGATAGGGGCCTTCAGAGCCTATCACTAGCTTACTTATGTTCCCAAATATTTGATGCGACAGTACAATAGCCTAACACTCATACTACAATAGTCTTCTTATGATTAAGGTTCAGTTTGGCTTGTCTCATTGAAACGTCATATGTTTTTTTCCCCACTTTTTTTTTGTCATCTTGAGTTTATTTGTTATGCTTAATTGTCCAATTATGAAGAATGCTTTCGAATGACCAGTAGTAAACTACGGATAAAACAGCATGAAACGTTTATTCGGACAGCAAGCCAACATGAGAGCATCGGAAAATATTAATATTTTGGCCACCTGACCTACCGAGAAAGCAACGGTATGGTTTGATGGTTCCACGGATTATAGCTCCATCTAGAGGATACTTTTAAAACAAACTAAAGCACCACCTTTGCAATAGCGATGGTAGGATTATTTCATGTAAGCCTATATATGTTTTCTGAAATTGTATGTTAACCTGTTGATAAATGTATTTTGTATATGCATCAACACACAAACAAAAGTATTTTGCTTAAGTGAGTTCTCAAATTAAACTGGAGGATTTAATTTCTCTATGGTATGCATATGGTTCAGAATGTATAGTTGTCTTACTGTAAATCTTGAGAATTTTACTGTACTTCGTGTAAATACAATGAGGACTGTATGGAAGTTTGATTTAAAAATGTGCTTTAAAAAATTGGGAGACACAAAATATTTAAGTAATATTAAATGTATCTTACAGAATAATGTCTGTCTCTCACTGGAGTATGTAAAGGGTTAACCAATAATGCTTTTATTTATATGAAAGATAAAATTAAATCCATAATAACTGAGACCCTTGTCACTGCTTGCATTTGTGTTTGAGAATATTATTAAAAATGGCACACTGCGCCATCTACTGGTGAATTTATGTCTGAACGGGGCCTACTTGAAGGAGTTCAAGTGCAGCCGACATTACTTATCCATATAAGTATGTTCAATTCCATTATTACAGAATATGTATCTAAAGATGGATTCTGATGAGTGTAAAGAAGGCTATCCAAGCTAGGTATAGTGTATTGTAAATACATACAATACGTATGTATAGGCGACCACAATAAATTCTTGATTAACTAGGATTGACGAATCTGCCCCAAGGGTTTCGAGAGGAATAAAGAAACTGGCACCTAATGAACATACATATCCTGACTAACGAGGCAATTTCACCAAGATTTATACACACCTTTTGCTGACAGGGGCTACTGTCATATATAAAAGGTAAAACATAATTTGGATTTTTAAAAGGATATAAAACTTGGATTAATTATTGTCTTAAGTGCTGTCTTTAAAACTACATCGTCTTAGTGCCTACTATTTCCAGATCTGATTACCTCATACATTTATCTGCCAAATACCCTGTTCCTGAGCGGAATTTCCTGGACCAAGCAAGTGCTCAGTAAATCAAGGCAATTTATTGGTCACATCAGTGTTATAAAGAATCACTCACAGCTGTACAGCTGAATTCAGAGTGAAAATTCTGATTCTATCTAACTAAGGTGAGCCAAGTCAAGCTGATTCCTTCTTGTTTATGAGCCTCTGTGGATAATCTACAGCTCCTCTACAGCAAAGACGTAGAAAATACATGCAGTATGTGAATGTGACGAGTGTGTGGCCTTGCATCACAATGAAATGACAATGTGGCCTGTGAGGACACATCAAGCCACAGACTGATGACTGAGCCGCAGGCTTCTGTTGCAGTAGTAGAAGAGTACGCCACAATGCGTCAGCTTGCCAGCACACTGTCACAGAGCAGTTCTAAAAAGAGTAAGGAGGTGTGATGAAAAGCCATACAAACAACACCATCCGTGGGTTGCACCGAGGAGACACATAGTGGCAACACACCCATCCATCAGAATCCATCTGTGAGGGTCAGATACTGCCTGGTGGGGGTCCTCCACAATCAGGCAATCCTCTGCCTCTCCAGCTTTAATGCTCTGTGAAATGATGCTTGGTGTTCCTCACATCTCCTCAATCAAAAACAGTGCAGCATCATCAGTCAGTTCACATTTCAGTCATCTTGGACAAAGAGGTTGCAAGTAATCGCAGACTGCGTGGATGGCCAGTAAGTCACAGCCAATCATGTTTCTCAGTATAGGGAGCCCAGGTCATGGCATTCCAAGAATTTACTCAGTGAAGGCCAAACAAACGAACTCGTTGCTGCTCTGAATGGATATCACAGACATGACTGATCCTACTCTCGTTTGAGAGAAGATGTCCTATCCAGATTTTGTTTTTGCATTCATTACTTGTTCTGCAACATCCGAGCATAGTTCCAAAAAGAAGGTGAGAAAGGAGAGAGGGTTTAGATTTGTTGAACGTATTGACTCCTGTACTTCACCAGAGCTTCTGTTGTTTTGTCTTCAAATAATGTAGAGTTTTGTGGGTTCCTACACAAGTCAACAAATTGCTTTAAAACAGAGGCAGGCAAGTTTGACATGTGATGGCAGCTGTATTCATAAAGAAGTAGAGATCTCATTTCTTTACAAAACAAGTCTATGATTGAGAACCATGACTGAAATGACACCGCCAGTGTAGTGGCCCTAGACCTACCAGATAACTTCTTCGTGTCACAAACGGAGCATTCCAGAGTCTTGAACTTAGCATTGTTCCCTTAATTAAGGCCAAGCAGTGAAGCGGAAAATTATGTTACCAGGTCTCAATCTCATTATCAGTTTAATTAGGAAATAAATGTAGTGGAACAAACATAGGTGGTGATTTCAAGTAATCTACAGAGTGAAATATAGAATATATTTTAGTGGATTTATCATGATGGCATTAAATGCATTGCTTGGTGTTTGTTTGTATGTGTGTTTGTGAGAGAGAGAAATAGAGAAAATAAGAGTTTCTATGTAAGATATTCCAAGAACTAATGATGTTTTAAAAAATTCTCAAAAATCTGGCAAACATGAATTATTAGATCACTTATTCATTGTTCTATTAAACCTTTATTAACATACTATTGATGTTACCTAGCATACCTGTGTCAATGAAAATATTTGAGCTGCAGGTAATTATCTATAGCTAATTCAAGTATCTACCCATTTGTATTTGAACCGGCAAATTAAGATCTTTGTTTCACATTAAATCTTAGTAAGTCAAGTGATAACAACCCCTTGCCTTTCAACCACCTACAATGCCAATAAATGAAAGTTATTATTTAATGGAAATGAAATAGTGTTATTTTTTATGAAGGCTGTATTTTTTCTCACACACTGTAAAGATAATGACAGACATTATTCCATCCCATAAAGTAGTCATAAATTGAATGAAGTCCATGCATCTCGGATTTTCAATAAGACACCTGAAAACCAACAGCGTCATCTAATGACGCTTTGGAATACACCATTGTTCACGTTCTAAAATACCACATTTCCAGGTATAATTTACACATTTCTTGGACCTTTATACACAACATTTAGTGGATAGAGAATTTCTTTGTGCATTTAAAAATACTCAGATCAACTATTCATAAAGAAATCTAAACGATAGGTGGATGTCTATTTTCAAGAAGTATTATATATAATGCAAAAGGTCATTTTGATTATAAGGCTTTTTGTAAAAAATTAGGTATTATTTTAGGGATTTTGTGAGGCTGTGTTAAAAGACTATGTATAAACCACAGAAATGTAAATAGCCTTGGCTCAATGTCTTTCAAATCACCTGCAGATGGCAGAATTTGACCATTAATTCCAATAAGTACTAACTTTTAAAAAGAAAAATAAGGCTATGACATTTGATGCCATGGATGACCAACCATTAGCCCTCAATTATTAGTTAGATACAGTATATTCTTAATTCATATTTGTAATGGTCAAATAATTGTCTTGTTAAAAAGTTACACTGCAGAAACTGAAACATATGAAACATCACAATCTGGGTCGGATTTAACAAAAAGTTAACTAGAAGGCCATATGAACCTGACATTATTTCTATTATAATTATTATTATTATATATTTTTTTAGATATAGGCCTAGGTTACATTTAGTAAGTGGCTTTACTCAAACTATAACGAGGCTATGTAGTCTACTCTGTAAGCTGTCCAAGTTTTATAACTTTTAATGTTATTCATTATAACTTTTTCCTCTTTTGTTTCACTTCCCTTTTCTAATATTTGACATTATACAATCAAATTATTTCCATAATCATATGATTGGCCTGATTTATTTATTGTTATTTATCAGTTGTATTGGCAATTTTAATTGGCATTGATGTGTTTTTGTCATTGTTGTATTATTGTTATGTTCTGTATTTTGCCATACCGCATCATTGAGTCCGTTATCCTGTTTAATAGTTTGCGGCTCCCAGGCATTTTTATCCATTTCAGTTCTAACATAAAGGTACAGCTCTGTCTTCAGTAACGAAATCCTCATAGTCCTACAACTACGATACATATCAAATAATATACATTGCATTTGAAGACATTTTGAACTATTTAAAAAGTAAATATGGTCCAAGCCGGCTCTTTATCTCGATTACTGTACACTCGTTTCTGGTTTGATTAACAGTGCCTGAGAGTCCCATTGAAGCATCGCTTTCCTTCCCCCCCCTCCCCCCCCCCCCCCCCCCCCCCACCCCCCTTCTGTTCTGACATCGATTCCTGCCTTGTTCCTTGACATAGCGGCGAAAAGGGTATACTGGTGTGGCGATATGGAGGTGAAGTTAATTTATTTATGCAGTGTTTCAAAACAACTTTACAGACCAGAAGTGTACAACTGTCATGTTTTTGGTCTGGACGAATTAGACATACCGCTAATGGTGCTCAAATGAATAGTTAGCTGTGGACAGCATTTTGACTCTAGGCATGTCAGTGGTGCTAGCCTCCTAGCCATGCTACCTTTAGCTAGATGCATTGGTAGGAAATAGTTAGCATACCCTCTCGCTTTTGGTGGTTAGCTATATAGTCTCACATGACTCCTTAATCATGTCACGTAGTGTCCTCTCTTGCAAGTCACAATATTGATGGAAAGCTAGTCCATATTCATGTCATTGCCGAATATGTCAACCTAGCTAGCTAGAAAAACCAATAACTTAGGCTCGTGCTGTATGTGATTAACGTTAGCACGAAGCAGAACCATTGGGTCCGTGCTGCATTCTAGTCCTTTTTATAATGCATTAGCTTCAAGACTTTGAGCTTTAAATAACCGGTTAAGTTCATTCCTATCGGTCCTGTGTTTGGTGAGAGTATTATAAATGCTAGCTACTTGCAAGTGTTGTTTTTCCATTCAAACAATATGGAGTCGAAGGAAAGACCTAAAATGGCGCAGCGGGAATAGCTTGACAGAATGTTCTCGATGCTGCACGTCTTCCTGACATGTATGGTAAACTGCAGTGCCTAACAAGTAAAGGTGTATGTCATCCTAAACTGTAATGTTACATACGTGGTTGCAACAATCGTCACCGTTACCAATAGTTCACCCAGTGAAAATGATTACAGACAAGGTAACGCCATTCTGCCCAGCCCATATTTATGCGCAACGTTCTAGATTGGCGTATCGGAAAGAATTTTATCAGGGACGCTTCCCTTCGGGTTACTAATCGTTTTTTTTTTTTTTAAATACCTAAAAGTATTATTTACCTTGATGATGTGAAATGATGGGAGGTGCAAATCGTGTGTGCTTTTATTTTATGATATATAATGCATTTGTCTGAGTTTGTGTTTTATTGCAACACTTTAAACAGGGTCACGAGAACAAGGAGCCTGAGCAGCTTAGAAAGTTATTCATCGGAGGCCTGAGTTTTGAAACGACAGAAGACAGCCTGAGGGCTCACTTTGAGCAATGGGGGATGCTTACAGATTGCGTGGTACGTGGTAATGTCTCCCAGGGGTGCATGGCATCCGTGTTGAGATTTTTCAAACACTGTTGTTGTAATTAACTCTATGTGCGTAACATAATTCATAACGTATGTTATTAAGCCTTGTTCAAGCAACTATTCATTTTAAGTCATAGCCTGTTATATATCCATTTTGTATGCAGTGATTCAATCAGGTGCAGGTGTTGAGACCTGTGGTTGTTTGATTTGGTGGCTTCATCTCTGCTGAAATGAGAATAAATCATTTGCAATGTAAATGCGAGCTAGTCTGACATTCAAACACACAAATGAAGCTTTCAACAAGTGGTCTTTCTACCTCTTGTGTGTGTTCCTGGCAGGTTATGAGAGACCCAGCCAACAAACGCTCCAGAGGGTTTGGGTTTGTGACGTACTCCTGTGTAACAGAAGTAGATGCTGCAATGGCCGCCCGACCTCACAAGGTGGATGGGCGCGTGGTGGAACCCAAAAGGGCCGTGTCCAGAGAGGTATGATCTTCTGCACTTCTGTGTGAAATGAGTGTCCTTACTTTCCCTCGGAATCAATAAAGTATCCATCTATCTATCTATCAATGTGTCAGAGGTTTGATCTTTTCAGTTTTTTTTTTTGTTGGCAATGTTTTTTTTTCTTGCCCTAGGACTCCTCAAAACCGGGAGCTCATCTAACAGTGAAGAAGATTTTTGTTGGTGGCATAAAAGAAGACACAGAGGAGTATCATTTAAGGGAATACTTTGAACGCTATGGGAAGATTGAGAGCATCGATGTGATGGAAGACCGTCCAACTAGGAAGAAGAGAGGATTTTGTTTTGTTACCTTTGATGACCATGACACTGTGGATAAAGTTGTTGGTATGTTCTTTTGAATTGTAGCAGAGGTAGCAGCACCGACTTTTATATTTGTTTTATCACTTTTGATATTGTAAGTATTTTCTTAATTTGCAGCTCAAAAATATCACACAATAAATAGCCACAACTGTGAGGTCCGGAAAGCATTGCCCAAACAGGAAATGCAAGCAGCTAATAACCAGAGGAGTAAGTGAACTCTCGCTTGAGCTATCTAATACTAGTAGTAATAACAAAGAATTGATTTGTTCTTAACTACTAAAAAATATGCTTGTGGGCTCACTGTTACACAAATTGTTTTGTTAGGCAGAGGTGGCGGTGGTGGAAACTTCATGGGCCGTGGAGGAGGTAACTTTGGAGGTGGTAACTTTGGTCGAGGTAGGCATTATTTCCACTAAACTCATATTGTGAGTACGGGCAGTTTTCAGTTCATCATTGACCATCACATTTCATGGTTTGAACTTGCAGGGGGATACGGTGGGGGCCGAGGAGGCTATGGAGGTGATGGCTACAATGGGTTTGGAAGAGATGGTATGTTTGCAAAAAAAAGAGCTAGCATTAACATGTTTGCATGGTAACATTCTTCACTGTGTAGTGTGTGCAATTCTGTCCCTTAGGACCAAACTATGGTGGTGGCCCAGGCTATGGAGGGGGCCGGGGGGGATATGGTGGCGATCCAGGTTATGGCAACAATGGAGGGGGGTATGGAGGATATGATAACTACAACGACGGAGGAAACTTTGGAGGTACTGTCACAGCATGTTGTGCACACGTCCCCATCCGAATCCTAATAAGTTTCATTTAGGTAAATATTTCTTCACTGGCCTCTGTGTTTTAAAGGGAACTTTGGTGGTGGTGGAGGAGGTGGACACTACAATGACTTTGGGAACTATGGTGGCCAGCAGTCCAACTATGGACCCATGAAGGGAAATGACTTTGGTGGAAGTAACTCAGGTGGACCCTATGGCGGTAAAGACTCTTGTTCTGACACTGCAGCATCACAAATCACAAAGGTCTTTGGGTCCCCATTTAACATCTCTGGTTGCCTTTCAGGTGGCTATGGCTCAGGCGGTGGCAACGGCGGTGGCTATGGCTCTCGGCGATATTAACACTCATTAATCAGTGGTAAGTTCAGTTCATCTGCAACCAGTTGTGCAGACTGAAGATGCACAATTGTAGAATAACAATATATTCTATCCTGTATCCATTCAACAGGCTTCAGTTCTTAGCAGGGGAGGAGATGAGCAAAGGAGTTGTCAGGAAAGCTGCAGGTTACATTGAGGCAGTCGTCTGAGCGCAGTAGAAGCACACTGGAGGAGCCAGGATCCATAGTCAGAAAAGAAAACAGTTACTGCAGCTTTAATTGGAGACTCCTTTTGACAAGACCCTTACACCCCCAGCTACAGTGCAAGAGTGTAGCTAGTGACAACAGAAACAGCGTCAACATTCCTCTCATCTTCTTTGATGCTAGATTCCCCCACCTCACCCCACGGAATGAAAATCTTTTCCCTTGTGCACCTGATAAAATCCTGTGTGATTTGTGCTAGTGGTTTAAGGAATTATAACAAAAAAAAAAGACAAAACTGTTTTGAGTAAATGTACCGTCAGCTTTTGAAATAGTGTTAAATTTGTTTCCTGTAGACAAAACCATTCTGTGGCCTTTCCTTTGTTATTGACTGATGAAGAAAAGGCAGGAAGTGTCAGTTTTAACTTTATTTTATATTATTTTAAAGACTGTTTTGAGTTTCAACCACTGGTGATTTTTATTGTCAGTGTGAAGTGTATTTTTGTATTATAAGTATATGTTGTCTATCCCTGGTTGTGTGAAGAGCTAGTGTATGCAGCTTAGACATCAAAGAACTGGAGGTCATGTGTTTTTACACAACTTGTACACAAAGAATTCTAGATTGTTAACATATTCTAGATTGTTAACATATTTTGGAAAGTGGAACATCAGATAAATAAAGTTGTGTAGTAAATGACCTTATGTAGTGTAGTGCGTCATTGGGTGTGAGGCAGATGGACAATGAGTATTTAATTTTCACCAATGCAAGTGTAGATGTATTGATATTCTTGTATGTATGTTCAAACTTATTTGACAAAATGTTCTGCAGACTTTGCAACAGGGCCCTGTGTTAGTCCGACTGTAGGCTGAAGACATCTGAAAAGTTAAATGTTCCAGTTGTGCAAGAAGAGGTTTTTTTTTTCCTCTTCTTCTTTCCCCAAGTGGCATCATACTGACTTTGGGAAAGTGTAAAACAGTGTGTTGAGGGATGACATTGTCCATCCCAGAACAGTCGTCCAGTCAGCGAGTTCTTGCAGAAAAGAGGAGGCAGAATTATGCCCAGCATCCCAACAACTACAACTTCTGAAGAAGCTGTGCAGTGTCTCTTGCTCGTCCAATAGCCAGCATCTGCTCTCGAGAGCTAGTGGTATCTTCAGGAGACTGCCCCTGGAGGAGAAGCTAGTAAGTTCCTGGATTTTTTTGGAGAATCAAGTAGTATGTCAGTGTGTTGTAGGTCTAGATTGAGATCTAGATGATGGAAGGGTAATGAGTGAGAGGTTGCACACTGTCAGAAACAGTGCAGATTGAAAGAAGATGGAGCAGTATCTTAGAACAAGGTAAGAGTAACCACTTTGCTTCATTTTCAGATTTTGGGAAAAGAGGCATTTCCCCCTCAACTGTCTGATGGTACAGGCTGGGTAAGGATGAGTGTTTTTCACGATGTATGCGTCGTCATGAATTACTGTTATACTAATCCATTTCAGACATCACACATGGGGAAGAAGGATGGTAATGGATAGACATTTGGCAAAAATGTGGCTGGCACATGGTTCCTAAAGCAATGCAAAATGATTAACATATTATTTATCAAAGGTTTTCATGATTGAAAATGTATATATATTTGAAAATGTTGTCTGACAATAATAGGACTTCAAAAGCGCTGCTGATGCTGGGATCAATTGTGAAGGTATGCTTTTCATTGGCTCATACGTAAATAGCACATGCAACTGCTTCTTGGGTTGTGTGGCTTTGTGAGAATATTAAGGCAGGGAAACATAAATGGGTGGATTGTCTACCGACTTAAATAAGTAGTGGGCATATTTCAGGATGTTCTATTCCAAGTCCTTTTAAGAGTATTACAGCAGTCTGGGTTTTACATAGTGTTGTTTTCTTTTTATAAACTGCCTATTTATAAATAAAGCATTTTCCAACAATGGAGTGTTTTTTCTTGCTGTGTGCGCCTACATATGTGTTTTTGCACACTATATGCATTCGTTGTTTTTCTTATGCTGTATGGGAACCTGATATTTGCCTCCCTTGATTAGAAGTTCCAAGGTCATTTGATTATGGGTTCAGGAGGGTTCACAAAGCGGTGATACACACAGTGTAGGAGTGCCATCAAAGCCTTAGATTCCACATACTGAGTTATTTGATTTGTGTAAACCAACACCCCATTGTAATTTCCATAAAACTCTCATTGTACACGCCTGACCAGTCAGGTTCGTGCAACAGGTGAGGGCATGAATGACAGAATTTGAGTAATGGCAATCTATTTTTTTTAAACTGATTTATATCGCATGGCCCACGCTACCTGGGGGCGAGTGGCTTAAACTGTCCACCCTGCTGATTGTAATTAAAATGACTCATGGTACTAGAAGGTAAAGGAGAAGAAAGGCCCTTGAGCTACCTTAAATGTTTGTATTGCTCAGCCCTATGCTGTGTAGAGGGCAGGCATTGTGAAAGGGAAAATGGGCTTGGTGTTCAAAGGTAATGTTTGTAGGTTTGAGTGCCTGGGACTGCAAACACTACGATATGCGGCCGTTTGCTTTTCTTAAGTGTTTTGTCAGTGGAGCTTTGAGGTCGTCATGCATGTTTCACATGGGGTGCTGTCGAACAATGAGGCGCTGTTGCATAATAGCATGTCAAGCTCCGTGTCAGAAATACCTCATAGATTTAGAGCCGTCTAAGCCATCGCACATGAAAAACCCAGCTCACACGGAAGCAGATTTTCAAAAAGGCATGTTTTAAGTCTATCCAACAGAGCAATCCAACAATTTTCAAGAACAGTACTGACCAATTACCTATCAAAAACACTTGAATAGGTCTTATAGAAAACTAATCGGAGTGCAATCCTAGCATACAGAATATTTTCTTATATAAGTAGTCTGACCTATGGTGTGTGTTATTGAACTAGCAGTCACTTAGATAAGCACTCACAAGTGTAGCCTGATTAACTGAATAGTTTATTTTAATAAAGCACAGAGATAAAATTGCCATAGAACTGTAAATTAAGATATAAAACAGACTTAAGTGCCAGTGATTGCAACGAAATTATTAGCATACTAAAATGTGGTATATACAGTACAGAGTCATATTCCAATAGCAAACAAGGTATAAATGTATTTACAAACCATACAGATAAAAGAATCTTAAAGGGAGAAATATAAAGAAGTAAAAAATAACAATAGATATTAAAAATATTAAGAGTAGAATAAGCAAAAACTATATAATAGTTCTGCTATTTTTTTCTGTTTGGTGTTTTTACGCATAAGCAAAATTTCAACTATAAAGTTATCTTTGCATAGTACATAACTAGAGTAATGCAGTACCGCAAGAAAGGGAAAAGAAGAGATTTGGTTTGGTTTGGGGGGTGATAAGTGCTAGCCATCACTCTTGATGAGTGTCTTTTTGACCCTGGGGACCAGGAAGACGTTACCGTCAGAGGCCTGCTGCAGCGAGTAGTCAGCTGGGGAGTAGGGCCTGCCCTGCTCGTCTCTCAGCATGCCGAACACCTCCAGGTACAGGCTGTTGAGCTGCTGCTTCATCTGGCGCAGGCTGCTGCTGTGCTCCGTCTTCTCCCGCTGCAGCCGGTCCCGCTCCTCCTTCAGCGAGTCCAGGTCGAACTCCAGCCCCACTATGTTCTCCATCTTGCGCTTGCGGCAATTCTGGGCCGCCACCTTGTTCTTGCCGCGCCGGCGGATGTCACGCACCAGGGCCAGCTGGGGCTCGTTGAGCTGATGCTTGGACATCAACTCGTTGAAGTCGTCCACGGGCAGGTTGATGATCATGCTCACGGCGAAGGGGATCCGAAGGGTCTTGGCCCGCTGCTCGTCGCGAGACAGCCGTGACTCCGCGCGCCTCTTGGCTTTGTCTTTGCTGAAGGGTGGCTTGCTGTGGCCACTGGCTTCTGCCGGCTCGGTTTTGTAATGTTTGCGGTTTCTGTCCTGACGTCGGCTTCTTGGTGTGTTGGGAGTGGTGCCTGATGGGTTAGTTGCATCGAATGACAGGGAGAACATCTCCGAGTAGTCGGACTCACTCCCTGGACCGCTGTCCGTGTCGTCCATGTCGGAGTCGCTGAAGCCAAGAGAGCCATCCTCAAAGGTAGACTTTTCTGGAGAGCTCATGTTGGGGCTGGCATCCAAGGACAAGCCAGAGTCGGAATCTGGGAATTCCGTGGCCATCTCGCTCTTGCTCATTTCAAAGGAGTCTCCAGGCGAAAGATTCCGCATGTGTAAAGGTTTTACAGGCGAGCTGTCTGGAGTTTCTGTAACCTGGCAACCTCCACTCACTGTGTTGCAAGGATGGGGTGTCTCACTAACTTTGACTGTGTTGAGCAAGCCCGGGTAAAACATCTCACAGAAGTCATCCGTGTTGCCACTGACGACCGTGTCAGGGGCTTTGAGTGACATCTGACTCAGAAGGTTGGCTGGGCCAGCGCCGGAAAAGCTGACCTCATAGTTGCCCATGAACTCAGGGGGGCAGACCTCGGGCTGGGTCACCACAGTGTCTGTGAGGCCAGGCATGAAGAGGCCATAGCTTGGGTCTTGCACTTCAGGAGCTGAATTTGTGCTCAAATAATCACTTGGTTCTGTAATTTCCGGCATCTGCATGTTCAGGCACTGCTGCAAGGAGTAAACAACAGAGGTTAGTATCTCTGTGTGTAATGTTTATCTAGTTACCGACATAACCAAAGTAAGACATCATAACACATAGTCTTAGTGTCACAGATGGGTTTGAACACTCATAATAATTTGTGGATTTCAGTCTTGACTTGTTCTGAAAAAAATGCTATGGTTCCTTTAACACTGAACCGGTTTGGTGGGATACAAAAAAAAAGAGATCAAATCCCTTGCACTACCTGTAGTTCAGGAATGGAGAGTAGCTCCATCCAGGCCTGATCCAGGTCTGGCCATGATTTCTGTGTGGAAGGCAGCAGTGGAGTCTGGGCAAGGGGTGGCTGCTCAGGAGCCATGATGAGTTGACTGTTGGTTGTGGGTGGTGTGGCGGTGCCCAGGCAAGTGGAAGCAGTCTGTAAAACAATTCAATTCGATTACATTTTATTTATATAGCGCCATAACAATACAATTGCCTCTTGGCGCTTTACGGAGCCCAGAGCCTGAACCTGTGTAAAACCACAGAAGACATTTTGACGTGCATGAAGGTGTGTCATTTAGTGTAGGATGTGACAAGACTGAAGGAGAAAAGGAATTTATTTTGAGTTTAACACAAAGTGAGATCTGTCGCTGCTGCTTTCATCTTACCTCACTTGCCTCTACCAGCGGGAATGTCTGTGCTAGCAGCTCCATGCACTCATCGAAGGACATGGCTTCTCCATCCACTGTGAAGCCAACATTCTACAAACAAGCAAGGCAAAATGTCATTTCAAACACTGCACTGACTGGCCACTCACCCATGTTTAACCTGCTAGCCTAAAGACTCACAGGGAGATCAAGAGACATTCACTGTATACCTAACAGCTTCAAAGAGGGAATGTATTTGAGCACAACTGAATGAGCCAACTAGCTGCAACAAAAGCCATCAGCCCTCTGAGCCACCTGTGCCCTCCTAATTACAGCACGGTGTTGGTTACCTAGATACCTGCTCGGCACTCTGAGGCCCTGTGTGTGAGGGTGTTTGTGTGTGTGTGTGTGTGCTCATGTGTACCTGACTGACCTCCGAGGGCGTGTCTGAGTCAGACTGTGGCTGTCCGCTGGGCAACGAGCGGGGGACGAACTCGCCAGTCTCCTCGTCCAGCTGCAGCTGAGCCAGGAGGGCTTTCTCCCGCGCCAGCAGCATCTGCTGCCTCTTCTCCTCCTCCAGCTCACGCTGCTTCTGCAGCTCGTGCTCCTTCTGCCGAAAGCTGAAGTCGAACACCTCCCTGCCCGCCCCCATGTCGATGTCCTGCTTCCACAGGATGTCGATCATGTCCATGTCCTGGTGGGAGGGGAGAGACAGAGGAGAAAGAGGAGGTGGGTGAGACTGTGTGTATGTGTGCTGTGGCTCTGAAGCAGGAGGCTGTGAGGCGCTAGGCTACTGGACTCTAGTGCTGCCACACCCTGTCCCAGAGGGGGCCGGTGTCCTGTCTTCTCCAAACACAACACAATGTAATGTTGGATGTAATGAAAACGACTCCATGAATAATAGATGTGCTTCTCCTTTTCTTGTGTCAAGTCTCCACCCACTGACTGATGGCGTGTTTTTTTTTTTAAGTAGTAGAATGGCTCAAGATTGGAAATCTTCACCTCGAACACAGAGATGAGGGCATGAAATACACAGATTAAATATTGTTTCTTTCTGTACGTACTTTTCAGTTTTAATTGCTTTCCTTAAATGTCAGGCCGACACACAACCACCAGATATCATCAGCCTTGACTACACATCAAGTAACCTATTACGAATGTACGAAGTTAACACCATCGTAGTTCTTCTTGTGTAAATCAATAGGGTAAGCTTCAAATGTTTAAATCACCTTTAGTACACAATATCAATTATCAGAGAGTGATGTATTGAAGGTATGTATTTCACCCTCATTGTGCTTGCCAGACATTCAGCTAATGGCGACATTTGATGAATGGCAGGTTGATGGAGGTTTAAAAACTACTACAACACCCCTGAAAATGATCTCAGTTCAAGATATGGGCCCTGCCTACAACACCATACCCTGCTGAGCAGGTTTAATGAATAGCCATTTAGAGATAACATATCTTTACTACTACTGTGATCAAAAGCTACCTGATGTGACCTGGACTCTGTGCAGTTATGGTCAAACTCTTGTATCTGGTCTATCATATACTGGATTACATACACTGTAAATTGAAGTCATGAATGGTTATAAAACCCCTCTATCTCCCCAACCCTTTGCCAAACACTATTAGCGGCCTATTAGAAGAAGTCCGGAGATAAACAGTTAGTCTTTCCCCTGGGTCGCTAACATTCATTTCACTGAGATTATTTACAGTGGGGGAATTTTTGCGCAAGAGCCTCTAAGTGTTGCATAAACCCAGTAGACTGGGTCAGAAGGAAACATCCCATCATGTGATTGCTTTTTTTCCACAACTGAATCTGACCAGTAAAAGGTTGCCTTTGCTTTCAGGCCACATATCACATGGTGAAAACTCAAACAGGAAGGGATAGTTGACAAAGGAGAAGTATCCCTATGATGGTATGGGAAATTGTGGTTTAACTTCTGCAGAAAAACATCCACTCAACATTTAAATGTGCAGTGTACGTCCATGTTACTCATTTAAGGTGGAAATCACCAGTAATTATTAACTCTCCTCTGCCATTTTCCAACAGTGTATGAGTAGTGCTAGACATGTGATCTCTTATAGTTAACTGGTGGTTTAAGTCCAAGAACCTTTTTGAACTACACTCCTAAACCTCTCAAACAACAAGCCCACGCAGATATTACTTTCTATCAAAGAACCATTTGACCCATGTGCAGAATGTCAGCGTTTGGCTTTTCAAACAAAGAGTCCATAACGTCATTAGTTTACACCGGACCACTCTACTGACTATTAATCTTGGGAGAGTCAGGCCACTTCTCCAACCCTAGATTAGCTGTGGGAGGGATGGTGAAATATCTAAACAACCGGTTCAACAGATTGGAGTCTCGCACGAGATGTCTGCCTAGGGTTATTCAACCTAGGTTTGTGTAGATTAAGCTACTACATGCTACATTTTGAATGTTGTGTGTTGAATATTTTATTAGTGAAATATGGTGAAAACACTAAAATTAGTTTAAATGTCACAAACACAACATAACATTAAATACTAAATCAGGGCTTTTTTTGTAATTGGTCTGTAACATGTGCATCTGTATGATGTATAAAATCCTGCTTACTGAGAGAGACAACACACCTATAACTACTTCAGTTACCACATTACCACTCTTCTTCTGACTGGCTCTAAACTGAAGCGACAAAGACAACACAAAGACAACAACTAGACTTAGAAATGTCCATGTGACCATTACCATGTGTTTAGAATGTGTTATTACAACCAATACAGGGAAATACAATTTAAGTGGTAGCTGATGCTTAAGCTACAGTGCTCAGGGTCAGTGTAGCAAACCCACCCTCAGGGTCCCCTACAAACAGTATGGAGGCCATTTCTTTAAGGGGAGATGATGTAAGACCGACCAGATGTGTTTTTTCCCCCAAACTGACTTCTTAAAGCGTGTTCATCAATTGAACATTATAGCATAAAGTTATGCATTGTAGTAAAGCACAGTCACAACATCCATGTCAATAAATTAAACCCATTTTGGAATTTTCCTTACATATTTTAAGTTACATCCTTGAATGTCATTATGCTGTGTTTTGTCACTTGTGCCTTAACACTAATGACATATTGTCATCAGAAGTGTATGTCCTACATTATAATGTCTGTGTGAATATTTTCTGATCCTACTGAAACTAAGGGACTTTAAAACAGACTATGTCTCCTTTGTTCACAAGACTTGTGAGTGGACTCGAGACATAGAAATGAGGAAACAGGCTAATGCAAATAAAGGCCTAATTTCCTGGAAGAAAGGACAATGTCAGCGTGTGCCACTTACCGACACACTCTCACTTCCTTCATTACTTGTGCCATTTTGTGCCAAAATACTTAACAATTACTTTAAGTCGTTCAAAAGTATATATCAGTAGCACAACAACAATCATCTTAAATGTGTGCGTATGCATGTGTGTGTGCGTGAGTGTTTGGGACAAATATCATTATAATGAAGAGACACCTGAGACCTGATATCTGCCAACTGGCCTAGAAATAAAGTTGCCACATGGCCCATAACAGAACCAGTTTATCAAGCCTCTCCAATGTCTTTCTGTCTCATTGGAATGACAAGGTGCAGATAAGAGCCAAGGTGGTTAACTATTACTATGTGATGGCAAAACTGAAAGTGTTCAAATTTTTTATACACACATACACACATCTTAAAAACAGGTTAATCAATTGATCTGAACTGCTTACCCAGCTTTAGACTCAGTCTTTTGATTTGAACTGGACTTTAAGTTGGCCTAATGTTTTGCTACACACAGTTGGACTATTTGGTCTGTATTTGACCAGTTTGCATCTATAAATCCCTCACAGTAATGATCAATAGCTAGAATCAGCAACAGAAGCTCTAAAGTTGGTTTTGACAACTGTACACCTTACATAACCTAAATGCAACAACCCGTGGATTTAAATATACTTCTGAGGAGACCAATGTAATGTCTTTGTGGTTAACTTATTTACAACAACGGTAAAGAATACAACAACATTCCTGGATGGGGCCGAACCGTTGTGCAATCAACTGTATAGAGCAAAGGTACTGATGCCATCTTCAGTAGGATCACACGCTATGGGGCTCCCAGTGCAGTACAGGGGACTCTGGACGGCCAACAGTAAACACCGTGCGACGTGCAAAATTAAAAAGTTTCTTGACATTTCAGCGTTTCATCTCTCCGTAACATCACACGCAACACAGACGACCTATACCTATAATCAGAAAGTTGTCAATATTTTAACATTTAAATGATTATTAGCTTTGTTGTTTTTGGACTGGACAACTCGTCTACAATGACTTTGCAGAATTTTCGGAGTGCGTAAGAGGCGCAGGCTCGGAAGCGTTGGAAACGCCTCCCTAACCATACTGTGTATTTTAATTGATTAAACTATTTGTTCATGATGTGTTCATTTCATGAGACAACTAGACAATCGACAGAAAAACAATGATCCCTAAATCGACAGGCTATATCAAATGAAACACAAGGACCAGTTATGCCATTCAATTTATCCAATTACATAAAAACGGAGAACTGGCTTAACAACTTGTACCCACTCGCAATCGATCATGTAAGTTACGCAAAAAACACAATACAAATCTAAATGCAGGCCTACTTCATTTTGAATTCAGACACAACATGCGATGAATCTTGCTGAATATCTTTAAAGTTAAAAGTTAACTAGGCCCCATTCTCGTCCAGGAAGGGTGAACTAAGTGCTGTTACAGCCAACATTTTAAGTTAACACGTTAATTTACCTGTTGACTTGGGTTTAATTTAGGCAATTCAATCTCCATCATTTTGGTGAGATACAATGCCTCCTTAGTGATGAATCTCCCAATATCGTACGTTTGTTTTGTATTCCTTGTTTTGAGACCGAAAACACGAGGATGAGCAATATTGTCACCACCCCTTGCACAGACGCTGTAGATATGAAGAATACTGCTTGAAGTCTTATGAAAATTTACGGAAAACCCCGTCAGTCGGCCCCGCCCACTCACTGCAACAGCCAGTCAAGACCTTTTGGTGAGCAGCGAAGGGATCGTCCCCCTCAATCTACAGGAAAGGTGGTACAGTCGGTAAACCTGAACAGGGGGAGTAGCTTAACACATAACCTTACATTTTCTATCTTCCATAAACTTTATTTATTGAATGGAATTCTGCGTGACAGAGGGGCCAAAAATGACAGTAAATAGATCTTACCCAGAACAACCAGACACAATTGCACGGTAACACCTTGAAGAGCATATGAGAAGTTTCTGATGTCTTCCAATCCTACCCAGAAAAAATTGCCGGAATATCTGCAGCATAGGCCTGGCATACCTTGTAGATGTTGAATTATTGTAAGACATTGCCAATCACGTAGCCTGCTGGCCTCAGACAGTAGCTCACTCTTAAATTGGATTGAAACTCACATTGACGATCATTGGTTGTGTATTTGTGTAGCCTAATAATACACCTCCGCGCAGCTAAATACAGACATTTTAACCTTCAAATTCTTACCACGCAGTGCATGTAACAGTTTGTGCGAAGTGTGTTCCTAGCTTTAGCTTTAACCTAACTTTCACTTACATGCACTACTACGGCAGTGGCTCATAAGCTTTGCCAGCAGCTCACATTTTGCACAGACCCTCTTACCTGTCAACCAGTCATCAATCTTTTCTGTCACCTGGCGACCTCTACTGGTGTTACGGGAAGCTATCAATCGCACAGGCTTTCTGAAAGGATTATTTAGAAATGTTGGCAATGAATTATAAGTATTTGGGAAATAATCAAGACTTAGACTACACATAGTTAACCAGAATCATGGAAATGCCAACCTTTGAGAGTTGCAAACAAAGTCGAATGCATAACTTGAAATGGTTATTCCAAACATTTACATTAGACACAATAAGTCCCATTTTTACATCTTGGACAAGGGAAACAGAAAGAGAGAAGGACAGCCCCTTTACCATCCTAAATATGCTGGCACTTGGGTGCCAGTGAGTAGCTGCATGAGACTTGCAATTAGGTTGTTTGAAACGTGTCCCGCTAATGAAGTGATCTTTATGCCCCGAAATCTAACACCTAGCTGTTAAGACCCTCACTTTAGCTCAAGACATACCTACTTTCACTGCAACTCACTGTCTCAATTATATTTAAAGATTTGCACCCCCCCACCCCCTCTCTCATGCGAAGCGCGCTCTCGTGTACACGTTCACGATTGGCAGCTCCACGTCGACATTCTTCCAGCTGCAGACTGCACTATGGCAGTGAGAAACGAGAGTAGAGCGGCATGAAAGCAACCCACCAGCAGTTTGTGGAGGTATATAGTGGGACTTCAACTGCAAAATTAAATTATTACACAGCGAAGAGGCTTCGATACTGAGTATAGCCACGTTTTCAAATGTTGCTTTAGCTTTATAAGGTCTCTGTCGCCTCGTGCTCTAGTGCTGAATAGCTGCTCTCAGACCAACCAGGTATGTAGTCTACTGTAACATTCTTTCGATACTACTGAAAAGTAGCCCTAGAATTTGTCATTTAACCTGCCATTTATCTACATGTAATGTTGTGTTGTGTTGGCATGTAGCCTAAAGCCACTGAGATCCTTAACTTACGCAAAAATCAAAGTTCAAACTCATTAAACTAGACAGTGTTTAATTTGAAAAATTTGCCGAATATGGACTGTAATGCAAAAATAGTAAGGCGCCTTTTACCTGCAATGTTTAACTACGCTTCAAACATATGCATGGTTTTTCATGCACTTTTTCAAGTTCTGTCACTAATTCAACAGGTTAAATTAAGTTAGCTAAAGAAAAGTGTTTCAAAATGAGTAATTTTCGGGTCATTTTGTTGTATTATAGGATATTCAACATGGCATACACCTTAATTTGGAAACTTTAGACACGTCAGCTGTTTCACCTATCAACTGCCCTAATTGTTAACTTAACAACCTTGAGGAGAGACAAGGTTGAACTGAAAAGTCAACATACATTTTTTCCACAGTTGTGATATCTATGTTGAATTCCTTTACCAAACAATATGTGTGGCTGCTTATACACTGGCATGCATATGGATATGTAGCCTGCAAGTTTATAGTACATTTGCCGTCCACATTTTAAAGCGTGTTTGTGTTTGCATGCATACAACTCTGTGGCTAGGCATATGTTAGGGGGGTGGGGGTATAATGGGCAAACAACTCAAGTTTCCAACTGTGTAGGCATCTTTGCCATTTTTAAAAGATTCTTTCAGCAGCTATAACAGGCCCAGCATGGTCATGGCCTGCTTTGCACATTTCCATTAATAACTGCAACCTTATGCACTTCCTAATTTCTCTCAGGTGGTACAATAAATACACATAATTGTATTGCTATGTATAAGAACATTTCTTTTGAATCCCATATTTTGTCTGAGGAAAGCGCTTTGAGATGATGGGTTAAAAAGCACTTCATAGTTGCACTTACATTTTAAAAACAGCATCAACATTTGCAAACTAACTTGTCTCTCCCCTCTTCTACGCTTAAGGCAGACATATTTGATGAGAAGTCCATTGAGGAAGATTACCAGGCCACCGGGGCTTCCCAAGTAGAGTTCTGTGATACACTTCGACTCTAATCGCTTGCAGTCAGTGCATTACAGAACTTTGTTTTGGGAGTTGATGTTCTGGCCTGAAGGAAACAAACATTACATCTGGAGGGAGGGGGTAATGATGCCAAACCAGCCGCCAAGGGGTCACTCTTTCCTGGTCTGAAAAAATAAAGCTGCTGCTTGCAATGCTTTCTCTCAAGTGTCTCCATTTTTGCCACTCTGACAATCCTTTGAACCACCAAGTGCTCAAATAAATGAATGGGGAAAGTCCAGATATACTAGATCATTTAAATAAAGCTTTAAGATACACACGTCACAAATTCAGTTTGTTTACGAAAGAATGCAATTTCACAATGCTAAATGCCATAACACTTTGCAGTACAATTGCATTCATGCTACAGGCTCTTTCATTCTCACTCGGGTACAACTACATCAGAGGTATTCTCTCTTGACATTAGAGTTTCAGTCATTCTGTTCTTGCCTTAGAATATAAAATCTAAATATCAGAAATGCATGTAAAACTCACCTCGGACTGATTCCCTTGCTGATGACATAAGTCCATGTCAACATATTTCTATCTGTTAGCTGATGCTCATTGAATTGGTAGTTTATATGAGAGCCTACTACTGTTCCTAAGAAGTCAGGTGAGAATTCATATAACGTGCTATGACAATTTAAAACATTTTATTATTCTTCATAACAATTTATTTTGGAATGGATGAACATTCCTCACATTGTGTATAAGGCTAGACTGAACTTGCCATTTATCAAGGATCATGGAGCAGCACTCCAAAAATAAGATAATGAAAGAGAGGTTTAGAATAAAGTTCAGTGTCATATATTAAACTAATTCTTACAAAGCATAATACTCATATTCTTTGACTAATGGCCTCCGAAGTATAAGATTATAGACATTCATTCATTGCCCTATCATAGCTTAGATGGTGTAGCCTAGGCATGACAATCGTTCTAGTACGCTTGATACATTGTAATGTCTACATGATTACTGTAATTGTGACAAGGTTGCAACAACATCCATGGTGTTATCATGAGAAAGTAACATTATCATATTTAATAAGAGCTTTTGGGGCGGGGAAATAGATCGAATGCAGTGCATGACGGGACTCAGGATATAACTACCTCATATCCTACTATCACAGCGCTGACCTCTGACAGCTCAGCCTTTCCTTGCACAAACACGGAAGCAGCATGGCGTCAAACAGCAAGAGCTCTGAGCGGCAAAGAATTGCACAGCAAAGATTGAGAATCATCGCCGGTCATTTAAGAAAACAAGAAGAGGCAGATCACATAGAGATCGCTGCACAAGATTGCAAAGCTGAGTCGAGTAGGACAGATACCGCGAAGCCAAACTCGGTGCCTAAGAGGAGGTAAATACATGGCTATGATGATACACAAATTAATTGAGCTCTGCACAGTTGCTACAGTAGCTAGCCTCCGTTCACTGGGCTGGTTAGGCACTGTGGTTTCAATCGGATGTTTTGCTCAAGTAGACATGTCAGTATGGCTATAAAGACCCAGGTAGTTCAAACTGATACAAAAAGATATGATCTGCCTAACTGTGACGTTAGCTCGATGTTGACCGAAGTTCATTCATGGCCAAGAAGTGGGTGCGGTAGTTCGTACAATATTTCAAGATGACCAGAGTCTCCTACAAGTCTGTCTTTAATTTATATTAGGTAGGTTGTAATATGTTTTGTCAATTGTTCGCGATAAGTAAAAGTGAATCGAGTAACCAGTCAGTTTTTCATCAATCTGTAGGCTACAGTAAAGGCGAACTGTCAACAATGCCAAGGCTGTTCTGTTATCGCTCATCATTCCCTTAGCTTTCATTAAACTTCTTTTCTTATTCTATATAAATCTGTTGTCCACAACATCCTACCATCAGTGCCTGATCGTGTCGCTGTGAGGGTGTGCAGTATAGAGTATAGGTAGGTTATATAGACTTGCCAAGCAGACAGAACATTTTGAGCTCTATTCTCTAAATTCATATTCATGGTGTTTACATTTAGGGTAGTTGTAGTCATTTGCTTGTATTAAGCATTGTATGCAGTTATTACATTTTTGTAACATCCGAATAATGGTTGTTTGCTGTGTGATCGTTGGTGAGATTATTAACGACAAATCACGATAGATAACTTGAGTTTCTCAGGTAAAACTTCGGACGTAAAGACGTTTTTTGATTGGCTGAAACCAATGGTGGCCTGACTGTAGACTCCTTATGAGGCAAGGCCGGCTTCCTGCCCTGTTTTGTCAAGCAGTAGTGACATCTAGTGTTAGACATATTTCAAAGGCTTACAATTAAAAAACCTCTTTCTGCTAAATTATTCCCCCTGTCAACCTTGCCTCTTTTAACATTACACCAAACTTTCTTCATAATTGAAGGCATCTTTCATAGGCCATGTCCACTATATTTATAATGTAGGCCAACAGTGAAGACCTGGCACGAATCACTGATAAGTTCTCCGTCCTGCTCATATATGTTTTCTGGGTGGTGCTCTAGTTGTTATCAAAAGCAGCTATTGAAAGCGTGTGGACTAAACATCTCCTTTATCTTAGTGTGGTCACAGAGAACTTGATAGAGCATGCTGCGTGCTAACTTGCCCCACTTCTTCAGAAAATATGTGATTTAATTCATCGAGAACTTGCTTCATACCTTAACAGGATGTATGTATGGGGTGAGGCTGAGGCCTTCACTATGCTGGGAATGTTAGCATAATCCAGAAATATAGATCATACGTCCAGATATGTAGCTTGTCTGATATGGTAGGATGCCAGAATGATGAGGGATCCTGGTCTTGAGAGACAGGTTTGGAGTGACGGATGCCTAGCTTCCTGTTTTGATGCCTCCCCTTCCCATTTTTTGACCGCAGATATGAAGGTCCACTATCTGGAAGACTACTCAGTTGATATTTATTAAATGTCCAAAAGAAAGGAAAGTGTGTCATATAAAGTGTGTGCCTAACTTAAAGTTGATGAAGGTTATGAAGTTCTTCTACTACTACTACTACTACTACTACTACTACTACTTCTTCTACTACTACTACTACTACTACTACTACTACCACCACCACTGTCCCATTTCTCCAGAAAGATGGATACTTCTGCTGTGGACAATTCCAGTTCTTAGTGCCATCGTCATGTTGTGTCTTACCCTCGTGAAGATAACACGAGTGACCTTGAGTCACATGCTGATTTGATCTGCACAGATCTATGCCTTTTTGTCTCTGTTCTGAGATTCTCAAATTGTTTCACTAAATCCCACTTATCACAATTGTAGTTGGACATTTACCCTTTAAGAAGTGAGAAAGATCGAGAAGGAGGTTTTTTTTAATCCATGAAAAACAAACATGGTGTTAATTTTGACACAAAGAGCTATGTTCAGTAGGTAGTTTTATGTGGCATAATATTGCCCTTGGAGGTTTGTTTTTATTACTGTTTACCAAGTAAGGCTGTATTAAGATGTTCTGTAAACTCAAGAAATGTGCTGTTTTGTAACTGCTAAAGAATGTGGAAGGATATGGGGTTTTGGATTCCTTCCTGTTTTGTGTTGCCTAGACATTAGTGTTGAAAGAATCTTGTACTCAGACTAAGTGATAACCAGAATTTCAGGGTTCTTACTGGACTAACAGCCTGGCACGCCTAAATGTGCCTTAAACCCGCATCCTGTCAAAGCAGTTGCTAATTGCCAGTTGAGAGGTTTTGTAACTCATTACTTAAGCACTTCCTATTCAGGCTTCATTTAGACCATTAGACGATTCATTCCTGAAAACCATCTCATGATCTCGTGGGTCTATAAAGGCATCTTAGTCATTTGAATGTGGCTATATAATGTCATAAGAGAAGGCTTTCACAAGCTAACACCATTTGTCTCGACAC
The DNA here is from genome assembly GCF_963457725.1 of Sprattus sprattus. Lineage (NCBI taxonomy): Eukaryota > Metazoa > Chordata > Actinopteri > Clupeiformes > Clupeidae > Sprattus > Sprattus sprattus. The sequence goes on from NC_137924.1 coordinate 12,315,381, forward strand.
AACCTTTGTATCAAGGCTGGCGTATACAATTTGAGCGAAATGCATATTGGTTTCCTACTGTATGCATGGAATGTACCCAAATTCGAATGAGATGTTGCCTAATTACATTAAGACGCTACTTTAAAGCAGAGAGACCTTTCCAAAACCATTTTAAGTGGTAATACCCCAAGCCTGGCCAGTTTTGCCAAGCCATTTAGTTTGCACGCAATCCTGGATGTGACAGTGTCCTTAATATGCCGTATTTCTCCCCTGCCTTATGGAGACAGAGCTCTGGAGCTGCCGGGGTAATAAACACAAGAATCTCATTACCATCCTGACAGTGGTGCTCCACCCACGTGTTGGTGTGTGTGATGTGTTGCCTGTGTGTGTCTGGCAGTGGATCATAGTGTATTGAGAATGTGTGGAGCTTCTCCTCTTCTTTCCTTATCTGGCTTCTGGCTGGTTACAATTCTATGGTGGCTATGTGTCGATGTATAGGATGCTATGTACAGTATAATGGCCCTGTGCGTTGGTGTATAGGATGCTATGTACAGTATAATGGTCCTGATGGCTATGTGTCGATATGTAGGATGCTATGTACAATATAATGGCCCTGTGTGTCGATGTATAGAATGCTATGTGCAGTATAATGGTGGCTATATGAGTCGGTGTATAGGATGCTATGTACAGTATAATGGCCCTGTGAGTCGGTGTATAGGATGCTATGTGCAGTATAATGGCCCTGTGAGTCGGTGTATAGGATGCTATGTACAGTATAATGGTGGCTATATGAGTCGGTGTATAGGATGCTATGTGCAGTATAATGGTGGCTATATGAGTCGGTGTATAGGATGCTATGTACAGTATAATGGCCCTGTGCGTCGGTGTGTAGGATGCTATGTACAGTATAATGGTAGCTATATGAGTCGGTGTATAGGATGCTATGTACAGTATAATGTTAGCTATATGAGTCGGTGTATAGGATGCTATGTACAGTATAATGGCCCTGTGCGTCGGTGTGTAGGATGCTATGTACAGTATAATGGTGACTATATGAGTCGGTGTGTAGGATGCTATGTACAGTATAATGGAGGCTATATGAGTCGGTGTATAGGATGCTACAGTAATATGGTGGCTATATGAGTCGGTGTATAGGATGCTATGAACAGTATAATGGTCCTGTGTGTCGTGTATAGGATGCTATGTACAGTATAATGGCCCTGTGCGTCTGTGTATAGGATGCTATGTACAGTATAATGGCCCTGTGCGTCGGTGTGTAGGATGCTATGTACAGTATAATGGTAGCTATATGAGTCGGTGTATAGGATGCTATGTACAGTATAATGTTAGCTATATGAGTCGGTGTATAGGATGCTATGTACAGTATAATGGTGACTATATGAGTCGGTGTGTAGGATGCTATGTACAGTATAATGGTGACTATATGAGACGGTGTATAGGATGCTATGTACAGTATAATGGAGGCTATATGAGTCGGTGTATAGGATGCTACAGTAATATGGTGGCTATATGAGTCGGTGTATAGGATGCTATGTACAGTATAATGGCTCTGAGAGTGAAAAGTAGGCTGCGGTTTATGAGCTTTGAGGGGATTGCATGTCAGCAAGTGCTGGTGGAGTTCATAATTACTTATGTAAAGGACATATGTGTCTAGCTGAACTTACATCTCCTATAGTGCTGACATGCTTCTGTCAAATACACACATGCACACACACATGTCCTCTTTTTTTATTTTCTCTCTCTCTCTTTCTCTCTCTCTCTTTCACTCACTCACACACACATACATACATGCTCCCTCTCTTGCTCAGTGATTTAACATGGGGGCCTGTCAGTCAGTGTTTGAATCATAAAATGTAATGGCAGGCTGCATTAGCACTTCCCAACGATCTTAAGCTGTCTTCTGAATTTAGTGGTCCAATCCATTTCCCTGTTCTGATGCCCCCTCCCCCCTCCCTGAGAGACCACGGAGCGGTAGGAGGTTTGGCCTGTAGACCACATGATGCCGTGTGAACCCCCTTGTGACTGGCCTAATTGCGGCGAAAACAGTGGTGCGCTCATGACGTCCTGCTAGTTTTCCTGTTTTAATTGAAGTTGTTTGCCAGTGAGAATGGGGTTGTTATGCCTGCGTTGCCCTGACAACATGCAGAGGTGGTTGTTTGTGTGCACTACACCTTGGGAATCCCCCCCCCCCCCCCCCCCAACACTACTTCTCTCTTTTGAGACGTTGAAACACCCACGGCTCTCTAGTCTCTGAAGTCATTTTTCCTCACTGAGGAACAGTCATTTTGCCTTACTGAGGAACAGTCACCATTAAAACAGACTGATTTCTGACCAGCACCATTATAACACAGACTGATTTCTGACCAGCACCATTATAACACAGACTGATTACTGACCAGCACAATTAGAACACAGACTGATTTCTGACCAGCACCTTTATAACACAGACTGATTACTGACAAGCACCATTATAACACAGACTGATTACTGACCAGCACAATTAGAACACAGACTGATTTCTGACCAGCACCATTATAACACAGACTGATTACTGACCAGCACCATTATAACACAGACTGATTACTGACCAGCACAATTAGAACACAGACTGATTTCTGACCAGCACCATTATAACACAGACTGATTACTGACCAGCACCATTATAACACAGACTGATTATTGACCAGCACCATTATAACACAGACTGATTACTGACCAGCACCATTATAACACAGACTGATTATTGACCAGCACCATTAGAACACAGACTGATTACTGACCAGCACCATTATAACACAGACTGATTATTGACCAGCACCATTAGAACACAGACTGATTACTGACCAGCACCATTAGAACACAGACTGATTATTGACCAGCACCATTATAACACAGACTGATTACTGACCAGCACCATTATAACACAGACTGATTATTGACCAGCACCATTAGAACACAGACTGAATTCTGACCAGCACCATTAGAACACAGACTGATTTCTGACCAGCACCATTAGAACACAGACTGATTTCTGACCAGCACCATTATATCACAGGTTGGGAGTCCCTCTGATGTAAGACAAGAGTCATAAAACACATCATGTGTTGTCATCTGCTGATACTGGCGACCTCTGAGAGTATGGTGTCAGGGTTTTTAATTTAGTTTCACTTATGCTGAGCTTCAACCTAAATAAAACATAAAGTATTCACTAAATGATGTGTTTGGGGTGTGTTTGTGTTTTTTATACTGTATTACTCCTAATTCGTTCTATTCCACGCACAGGCAGGAGATTATGAAATGGAATGGTTGGGGATACAGCGACTCGAAATTCCTCTTTAACAAAAAAGGACAAGCAGAATTCTCAGGCAAGAGGTAAGCATCCGTCATCCCTCCGTCATCGCTATCCATATAGTTACCATATGCGTGATGTTTGATCCATGGCTCTACAAACATCTGCATTTCTATATCTCTACTCAGCACAGATTTAATATCTGTTATCTGTGTGTATTCTGCCATCACACAAAGATCTTCTGAAGTAACCCCTAAATCCCACATTACTCAACCATACTTCTCACTTTATTGCTAAACTGTCATAATCCAGATTTAACCCCTTGACCTCATGTTTGGATTATGCAGAGAAGCCAAGCAGCTGTGGCACAAATGGTGCTTCACCGTGCTGCAGAGCCTGGCGCTTTTGGACTCCTCTCGGCATCTCATTGAGATTTATTTGAGTTTATGGGGGAAATCCTTCACGTTCCTGTCCGCCCTCAGCAGCCCCACATCTCCAGCACACACAGGCACGCTTCAGCATCGCTGCATGGGGCACTAGTGCCACCTAGTGGCTGGCATTTGTAGTTGGCCAGGCTAGGAGGGAAATGGGAGAATGTAAGTTAGTAGGTGGAGAAACACTGTTGTTATGGGAGGTTAGAAACTCGGCTCTCTTTTTTTTTGCTTTTGTTAATCATCAATACCATAGTCCTCTGACACAAAACAATTTCATGTTTTTTTTAAATGTATTTTTTAAATTCAATAGCACATTCGCTACCACATTAAAATATGCATTACAGGCAGCGTGATTATACGTTAGATTTTTTTCAGTTTTTTTTTTAAGAAAGAAAACAATGGACAGGCCCAAAGGAGAAGAAAGCCACCTATTGTCTTAAATCTTTGTCTGAGTAAGATGGGTGCCCAGTGTTTTCCGCTCCATGGTGACAAAGCACAGGCTGAATGTGCACTAGCACCATAATTGATGGCTCTTTTTTTTGGCACCTCTCCATTCCCGCTGCCGCACCTTTATCTCTGTCGCGCACGGTGAAGGTGGCGAGCGACAGAGATGGGCCTTGTTGTGTGCGTAATGGTGATGTATGGCCCAAACTGCGCCAGGCTAAGGCTGGGGGGGCCTCTAGTGTGTTGGCGGGCACCGCGGCGGCCATGTAACAGGCAGAGCACCGCCGGACCCTTTCACTGCGCACACATACATGCACGAACGCACACACACACACACACACACACACGGACACACAAACACACACACACATGAGCGCAAGAGTTGTTATGGGTCACGTGCATGAAATACCATCTGCTGTCATGCTCAGTGACTCATTGTTTGCAGTTCAGCCACACACACACACACAGACACACCCTCTCTTCCCTCCTCTGTGCTGGCGGGGACAGAGGCCTTTTCATTCAGGAGCGTGCTTCATACTCGGCTGGACAAAGGCATTCTGCGGCCACTCTCCCCAGCCTATGGCTTCCCTCCTCTGTGTCCTCTGTCCCCGAGGTTGAGGGTGACGGCGCAGACATCTCAGCCATCACTGGCCCCATGCAAATGCACCACAGTGCCGTCCACATGAAAGACATGGACGCTGGCCATAGTCAGCTCTTTTCCAAGTGTTGTAGAACATATATCCCTGTTGCTGTGAGAGGTTGCATCGAAAGCCATGTTGTTAAAAGTCAACCAGTTTGGGGGGGCACTGTGGTGCAAGCCGATAAGCCCCCCCATTTACAGGCTTCATTGCACGAAGGGACAGGTTCGATTCCGGCTTGCTGTCGTTCTCCCGATTCTCTCCCCACGTCTTCTCCGCCTCGCTTCTTGTCCACAACTCCTCACTGTCCTGTCCAAATAAAGGCATAAAAGCCCCCCCCCAAAAAAAGTCAACCAGTTTCACAGCATTCACAGCAGACAGAGTGGTGCTGATCATGTGCCTCTCGTGATGTGTGTCTCAGGTATCGGTTAAGTGGCCTGATCCTGCCCAGTTTGAAGGAGTGGTTTGAGGGGACCTTTGGAGCCAACCTGCAACATAAGAGTCCTGCCGCGGTAAGCCTCTCCCTCAGTCCCTGAGCCAAGCACCAAGCACTCTCCCTCAGTCCCTGAGCCAAGCACCAAGCACCAAGCACCAAGCACTCACCAAGCACCAAGCACTCCCTGAGCCAAGCACCAAGCACCCTCGCGGCCCCTAACCTCACTGCTGTCTTCCTGTGGTTGTCCATAGACCGCTCTCAACGCCGCCGCCATCCCTCCCCCCAACCTGAGCGAGAGCTTCGTGGAGGAGCTGAAGGCCACAGACATCCCCTTCTCCCATGATACTGAGGACCGAGTGTACCGCTCCCATGGTGAGGCCAAACTGTTCCTAACGCACACACACACACACACACACACACACCGACACATACACACACACACACACACACGTACGTACACTCAGTTCCATGTGATGGGTGTATAGTAAGTAGCTGAAGTCCCTCTAATGTCCTCTGTGCAGGTCACTGCTTACATGAAATCTTTGGTCTTCGCGAGGGCCAGTACGGACGATGCCCTGACATGGTGGTGTGGCCAAGTAAGTGTGTGTGTGTGTGTGTGTGTGTGTGTGTGTGTCCGTGGATAAATGCATACTCGTAACGGGATAAGGTGGGCTGTTGCAGCTTCAACGAAGCAACTTATGCAGAGACTCTCCATGAGCTATTCTTACCCACAATGCAATGCAATTGTGGAATTTACAATTATGTTATGCATGTAGCTGTGTGAAACCTAGGCTTAATCTGTGCAGAGTAGTGTCTGTGTGTATTTGTGTGTGTATTTATGTGTGTGTGTGTGTGTGTGTGTGTGTGTGTGTGTGTGTGTGTGTGTGTGTGTGTGTGTGACTGTGTGTCTAAGTAGGCGGGATATCTTTGGGTTGAGGAGGTATTAATATGTATGAGTAGTGGCTTAATAACAAGCATCCGAGGGCGAGGTGCCTGACATCCAATCCTCCGCAGTTTAGTCCTGCGCAGACGCAGTAGCGGTGGAGGCTTGCCGGCGTGAGTTACGGCACAAGAGATTGGTTTGCTGTGCATTACGGCCGGCACTATTTTATCATGCAAATGAGTGTTGACTGATGGCTCTGAGTTGATTAGCAGGCTCCCAAATGGGCAGCAAATCACTGCGCTTCCATTATAGAGCACCAAATTGGAAAGAATCCTCTCCTTTAACCTTCTCCAGCTCCTGCACCTCACGGGGAATGTTAAATATCATCTGCTCTCTCTGGCTGGACACAGGCCAGTAGAATAGATGTGCTGTCATACCTTAGTGACATTAGATTCCTGGTTTTCTGTCTTTGTTTAAACAGGTAAACATAGAACCTGATTTTTATTGCATGATGCAACTATGAATTTGCAAATGACTGAATTTGACTTCCTCCGTTTGTTCAGACAGAGGCTTTAAAATTCTGTGTATTTCTGATCCTATATGTAATTTGAAGTGAGACCTTACAACTCTGCTTATATAAACTATGTGTATATAAACTCTGTGTATATTTCTGATCCTATATCTAATTTGAAGTGAGACCTTACAACTCTGCTTATATAAACTATGTGTATATAAACTCTGTGTATATTTCTGATCCTATATGTAATTTGAAGTGAGACCTTACAACTCTGCTTATATAAACTATGTGTATATAAACTCTGTGTATATTTCTGATCCTATATGTAATTTGAAGTGAGACCTTACAACTCTGCTTATATAAACTATGTGTATGTAAACTCTGTGTATATTTCTGATCCTATATGTAATTTGCGCCCCTCACCCTCCTCTCTCCCATCCTTGAGATGTTGGGGTGGAGAGGGAGGAGTCCTCTCCCATTGGTGCGTTCCCTCTGTGGGTGGTGTTCCCCCCCCTCCCTCTCTTCAGGGAGGGGGCAGGGCTTGGTGTCCTGTGTGTAAACCAGCGGGGCCAGTGAGCCCTCGAGTCTCTCCACCCCCTGCACACACACACACACACCGACACATACACACACCGCCCTCTCCCTGTCCTCTAGTGGCTGCATGGCTGCCAGCCGGCCCCCTCCTCAGATCCCTCCGAGAGGACTTTAGTTTTTTTCACTTAGATGCCCAAATGATCGTGATTGGACTAATTTATGATAATTCTCCCCAAAATGCATCTGTTATCATTTTCATAGTATGTACCGTTTGAGAGGAAAAAAAAGATTGGTTAATGCACTGCCATTTGCTCTCACAGATTGCCACAACGACGTAGTGAAAATTGTGGAGTTGGCATGCAAGCACAATGTTTGTTTGATGCCATATGGGGGTGAGTATTTAGCTTAACAGATGTACTTTTTCCACTATGAGACTAAAATGATCTTCTGACATTGCCAATTTGTTAAGCTTGTTATAAAATCCACCCACACACTGGTGCTTATTGTTATGCAGAGAGTGTGTTCTGTAGTCAAAGTTAAACTGAAAGTAATGGAGTATGGAAAATCTGCGTGCATGTTTTTTTATTATTAGTCTTTCATTAGTAAGTTACAATGGATTTGGTGCTAATGAGAAGCAATAAACTATTGCTACTGCGTCTACCGCTGTGGTGGTTCGAGCAGGACAAAATGAGGAATTTGAAGTTTAATTTGAAGAACCTATTGTTTTATTTATTTAGAGCCGTGCACAGTCAAAGATATATTAGTGAGGTATAATATCAGAAACAATTCAGAGACAAGTCTAGGTTAGGAAGGGCCATGTCGAGTCTGACTGTGGTACTGGTGGAGAATGCACATGCATACATGTCTTTATGAGTTTATATATATATGAGTTTATTGGAAAGATGCAAATGTGGAGAAGCATTTTACATGTGTGTGTTGGCTAAGTAGTGTGTGTGTGAGTGGGCCTAGTAGTGTGTGTGAGTGTGGGCTCAGTAGTGAGTGTGTGAGTGTGGGCTCAGTATTGTGTGTGAGTGTGGGCTCAGTAGTGTGTGTGTGAGTGTGGGCTCAGTAGTGTGTGTGTGAGTGTGGGCTCAGTAGTGTGTGTGAGTGTGGGCTCAGTAGTGTGTGTGTGAGTGTGGCCTCAGTAGTGTGTGAGTGAGTGTGGGCTCAGTAGTGTGTGTGTGAGTGTGGCCTCAGTAGTGTGTGAGTGAGTGTGGGCTCAGTAGTGTGTGTGTGAGTGTGTCTGCTGGTGTGCAGGTCGGGTGTGTCTGTGCTCAGCTCAGTAATGTGCCTGTGCTCCCTGCAGGAGGGACCAGCGTCTCCAGCGCTCTGGAGTGCCCCCCGGAGGAGACGCGCTCCATCGTCTCCCTGGACACCTCGCAGATGGTGGGTACCCAGTTAGACAGGGAGGAAGTCATGGCCAGGCCTACAGACACACACACACACACATACACACTCACTCACACACACCCACACACACACCCACACACACACCCACACATACACACACACACACACACACACACACACACACACACACACACTTCAGTCTTCAGACTTCAGTCCAACCCCTAGGGCTGTGTGTTTCACTGGCGCGGTTCAGCCAAATCCCCAGAGCTGCGTTTTTCACCGCTCCTGTCTGCTCTCCCTCTCCCTCTCTCTCTCCCCTGGAACCCAGAGGCAGGCGGAGCCCCGCCTCCCCTCAGCCTGCGCTAAATCACCCTCCACGCTCGCCTCCAAGCAGGAGGAACCCAAGAATGTTCTGGAAACGTGGAGAGCCAGAGCAACTGTACTCTTCAGACTAGGGCGACTTCTTCCCTATTGCCCGTGTCCAACATCTGCTCTGGTCCTCAAAAACCAGTGGCCCTCACACTGATGTCACGGCCCTTGGTTGGTACTACTCAAAGTCATCCCCTGTAGTTAAAAAACGCACACGTTAAGCACGAGGCTGATCGATGCGCTCTCTCGCGTCTCTCTGCTCTTTCGCACGCTGGCTCTCAGCAGTCTTCCCTTGCCTGCTGGCACCGACGCAGAGCTCTCCGGGACGCTGGCGCGACTCTTCAGCTCAGCTCCAGCACAGATGAAGACATTTTCTCTTCTGGACACGGGGCACGTCTCTCCCTTGCAGTCCCTGTACAGTGCACAGATTGGTGATATATTAAAGGAGCTGCCATTCACTGCTCAACCCCCCCCCCACACACACACACACACACTTCCCAGCCTGACCCCCACCCCCCTCCAGTGCCGGTTGGGGGTATATAAATACCAGTGGCCAGCGCGCTGTGTCGAGGGGTCACGGGCCATGTGGCTGGGCGCCCCTCACATGAAAGGCTGTGGCATGACAGCGGCGGACGGTTTATTGCAGCCGGCCCGGTGATTGATGGCCGGGGCTGGGGGAGCTCAAGCTGTGCTCTTCCATGCCTTGAGGAGCACTTAAACGAGGAGGGGAGGTGTGGGCTTGGGGCTGGAGGGCGGGGGGATGCGGGGGTTTACATGGATTTGTGGGATTGAATGTTAAAAGGAGGTTAACCTTTTGGAATCTGTCTAATGGAGTTTGAATCTTTCGTTCTCTATCTCTCGCTCTCTCTCACTCTCTTTCTCTCTTTCTCTCTTTCTTTCTTTCTTTCCTTCTCTCTCTCAATCACCCTGAACGTGCAGTGGCTCCTGAGCAACCACCATGTGCACTCGTGGAAAAAGCCAGCACCGTGAACCTTATGTTTTCATATCGTGTCATTAAAGACCTTCAGGCTCCTCTGTGCTCTCACGGTGTGTACCCATTACACACTGCAACGTTCCTGCATGGCTAGAAACCCAGCCCCCTGACCTTTCACTGGCTTCAACCCGTTAAGCTGTGGCGACTGGAGTGAATTTTGGAGGCTGTCATGGAGAGACGCCCACTTCCATGTATCCCACATCAGATGTAACGCAGGCAGGCCTGCTTTTCATTTGAGCCCAATCAAGAAAAAACGTTCCCCGGTAGTGAATGATGTGAACTGTGTTCTTGGTAACTGTAATGAAGTACTGCAAGTTTTATTCATGCTTTTTCTTTTTTTGATTGTTTTTGTTTTTTTTCCTCATTCAGAACCAAATATTGTGGATTGACGAGAAGAATCTAACTGCCCACGTAGAAGCTGGCATCATCGGACAGGATTTGGAGAGACTGGTAAGTGCCCACACTTTACGGTTCCAAGCACACCCACTGGCACCATAGCACTCGTAACACAACCAGACACCCAAGAGCTGGGACTCCATGGAATGGCAGTCGAAGCGCATTCTCAACCGCAGTGACATTTCTCCGTCACAGTTACCACGGGTTACCAGAGTTGTAAATCCCACTGATAGCGGCCTGTGGTGGGCCTATGGGCATGTGGTGGCATCCGTGCAGCTTGCCCTTGTGCTGCGGGTGCTATGGCTTCGCCACGGCAATGAGCCAGACACGAACGGTGTGGCATTTGTGGTGTGTGTGTGTGTGTGTAGTAGGGGGGTAGGTGTACGTCTGGCAACGCCGCGCAGCAAGGTAGAGATTGAGGCGCGCTGACAGGCTCGGAGCAGATGGCACCATCAAACTAATGCAGAAAAATGGCGAAGGAGCTGCTGTTTGATGTGGAGGAATGCGTGCGGTGCATCTCAAGCAGACTACGCTCCTGCATATAGAAAAGGGCCAATTTGATGGAGCAGATGGCTCGGCATTAAAGCACCCCCCGTTCCTGGGTAGGGGAGGGATGGTTCATAAAAAAAAAAAAGCACAGCCCTGCTTTTTTTTTTTTCCTTTAGAAAAGTAAAATTATTCCTGCATCACCTGGAAGAGTTGTCTCTGTGAGAGCAACCTTCACATCAGTAGTTTGCTCACACCTGCAAGTCCAGGACCAGTCTTCTGAGGACGAGAGTTACAATGCTATGGCCTTTCCCTGAGATCTATGTAATAATCAATCGAGTGGGCTAGCCATGTACCATTTGGAGACGTCCTGTCACTCCCACTTAGACATTTCTGATATTTATCCCTCCTTCTAAACATGTCAGAGACACAAATGCAAGTGTGTTTGTGTTAACGTTAGGGTATGTTTGCTTTCTCCTCCCCAGCTCAACGAGCGTGGCTACTGCACAGGCCACGAGCCGGACTCCATGGAGTTCAGCTCGTTGGGGGGCTGGGTGGCCACCCGCGCGTCCGGCATGAAGAAGAACATCTATGGAAACATAGAGGACCTGGTAGGTGAATGTGTCACAGCAGACCAGGGACACGGCCTTTCACTCCTTACGTGCGGCTGAGATGGTGGCGAAGAGATGGGTCTGTCGGTAGACGATGGGTGGTAAGCAGATGATTGGTGGTAACCAGTCACCTGACTGGTTTTATCCAATCAGAGACCAGAATTACTTCCTGTTACCACCCATCGTCTGCTTACCACCCATCGTCTTCCGACAGGGTCAAAAGATGTACACTGGTCTTTGACAATGGCAGCTTTCCACCACATGTTTACCCGGTGGCTCTTTGCTGTATTGATGTTTTAGTATTTTAAGTTTACATGTTGTCTCTGTACGTGAAACTCAACTTTCACAACTTACAATTACATTTGAGCTATTTTTATATGGCCATGGATCCATTCTCAGGTAGCATAACCACTGATCAAATCAGTGCCAGTGCTGTATAGATATATTTAGCCATGCTCTAGCCATGCCTCTTGTAGCATGATAATGAGACCTGTAGTCCTGTCCCGGTGCTGTACTTCCCTCAGTGCTCATTGGATGTACCTGTGGCCCCCCCTTGCAGGTGGTGCACATAAAGATGGTGACCCCCAGAGGAGTGATTGAGAAGAGCTGCCAGGGCCCGCGCATGTCCACCGGACCCGACGTACACCACTTCATCCTCGGCTCCGAGGGTAAGGCCGCCGCTGGTCAGGGGCGGATGTGTGTGTTACACATACAGTACCAGTCAAAAATTTGGACACACCTTATTTTTTAGAGAAGTGGTTTCTTTACTTTTGTTTTTTTCTACATGGTAGATAACACTTTTTTTTGTTTAGTTAATCATTCCATATGTGTTATTTTATAGTTTAAATGTCTTCAGTATTAATCTACAATGTAGAAAATAATAAAAGTAAAGAAAACGTTTCTCTAAAAAATTAAAGGTGTGTCCAAACTTTTGACTGGTACTGTAGGTGTGGGTGTGTGAATGTCTCCCATGTCAGTTATATGTGTTTGCCCATAGGCGTGTGGGGAGAGAGGTGGCGATGGCTGTTGATGAGTTTGGGGTTAGTTTGCCACAGGGTCAGGTAAACAGTAACTAGGATACCAGCTGTATAAAAAAAACAAACAAACAAGGGGGAAAAAAATCTCTGTGGTAGGTCAAAGACGGGGGCGAGCTGGCACATCGTCCCCCAGCTCCCCCCTTGTTCAGCTCTGTGTCCTTGTGCAGAGGCCCGGGGAGAATTCTGCCTGCCATATGCCAGGGCCCTACCCGCTACAGCGAGGGTGCAGAGACCGCTGGCACCGCTCCCCCTAAACATCTGTGGGAGCAACCCGCATAACGAAGCGCCGCAATCTGCTCCGCAACGCCGCGCGCCGCACAAGCAGAACTCTCTCCATTTGTACTCATTACTGCCCCCCCCCCCCCCCCTTTATTCTTTTCCTTAAACAAAATACATCTGTGAACGAGACTAAGCGAATGTTTCATTAACTGTAATCATCTCATGTGAATGTCCTTCAGTGTAGTGGGGGTGAAACTTTTCAAAGGAGAAGTTAAAGTACCCTCATTGCAGGTCCCTTTAGCGGTGGGCTTTGCTAGTGCTTTATCTGGCTGGTCTGTGTGACTGCCTCATATAAAAAGCAGCCTGTGGCCGATCCTGGCATACGCCACGGTGATGTAATGGAAAGGGAGTGGGCACAATAGCTTTGTCGTAGCTCCCGCACCGCATGTTCCCTCCCGGCTCCTCCTTCATCTCCTCACTGGTGTGCTGTGGCAGTTTTTGACACAGCTTAAAGATCAGTGCGTATAAGTCAAGTCAATACACCTGATCACTTAACTGATCAGCATGTCTATTTAGGAGGTTAGCATATCACAGCTTAAACCATTATGTATTTCACTACCGAATGTTCACACTGAAGGTTTAGTCTGTAACAGTCTCACAATGAAAAGGAAACATTTTTGTTAGTTTTAATACTCTTGTTGATTAGCTGTGCACATTTAATAATCTTTGAAAGTGTACAGTGGTTAACTCTTCTTTAAACAGTCTCTTTTGAGCTCCTGTTTTTAAGAGTTCCATATCCAGTATGAAGATCCCTAGGTCACCAACATGAGCACTACCCTGCCACTTTAGTGCCCATCAGACATGTGGTCTCTGCCCCTGGCTCAATGCTGGGCGTATCTGTGGCCTAGGCTGGTGGGTGGCACCGTCTCACCCAGGGAGAGCATGGCATTCTGGGAGGCCTGTGGCACAGGTCCGCGTCTCATCTAGATATCTCATTCTTCTCAGCGGGGTGCCATTCAGAACTCCACCTCTGGGGGGAAAAAAAAAAGAAAAGAAGTGAAGTTGACATCCCAGGCATGGCGGCGTGCTTTGCATACCAAGTGGGCGGCCTTTTGTGTGCGATCAAGAATTACTGCAACCTTTTCCGCTCCTCATTGACTGGAATAGGTTTGTTTTAGCCCCTCTTAATCTCCCCTGACCTTGGAGAAAAATGGCCTGGAACACTAAAGGACAGCCTCGATCCACGGGCAGAGTGCTCACAGGGAATGATTGGAATAATCAATGATAATCAGTTTGTTCTTTCTAAGGCTTTCTCCCACCACCACCACCACCACCACCACTCTCGCTCCTCTTTCTTTTAATGCAGATGTCTGGCTGAGGCTAATCTTATCTCAGGCTATGGAGTTAATGCAATGGGAAACAGCCGCTCAGGCTCGTAAAGTGGGCCCACAGAACCGTCTACTGAAATGGGTGTATCTCATGCCAGGCTGTTCACCTTTCTCTTTCAGCCAACAACAGAGAGTTGTGTATGTGCGTCACACACTCCTGAAGTACTCTCAGGAAGCAGGAAAAAGAGCACGGCCCCTGGACTGATTTAACTCCATGTCTGCCCACCTGCAAGCTCTGTCTCTGCTCTGTTGGTGTCTCAGAGTGCACAGTTGTGCCTAGGAGGATGGTGTTAAATGTTGTTTGTTTGTTTTGCGGCGTATGTTGACCTTGTTGTAAGCGTTCTAGGCCACTGGCCTGTGTACAGTGGAGAAGAAGGGTCTTGGACTGTGCTGGCTAGGGAGCAGTGTGTGTGTGTGTGTGTGTGTGTGTGTGTGTGTCTGTGTGTGTGTGTGTGTGTGTGTGTGTGTGTGTGGTGTGTGGTGTGTCTCTGTGTGTGTGTCTCTGTGTGTGTGTCTCTGTGTGTGTGTGTGTGAGTTGGTGTGTGTGTGTGTGTCTGTGTGTGTGCTGGTGCGTGCCTGAGTCCCATGTTGTGGGCTGTGCCACTGGAGAGCAGCATGCAGAGGCACATTACGGGCCTCATTAACAGGCACGTCATGCACAGGAGGGGTGGCTAATGGGATTGGCTGTGTTGGGCTTCTCTGCTACCACTAAGCGGCGAACGCCTTAATTAACAGACAAACACAAATGGCTCTGCGTTTTGGATTTTCGCGTTTTAAAATGTCACACGCATCTTCGGCACCGAGTTGATGAGCATCCATGAGAATTTATCCTCTGAGCTTGTCACTTTCATTTCGGTCGACACGTTGACTAATGTGTTGTAAATTCCTCCCCCCGATGCTCGGCTGTTACCGAAAACCGCTGTAATGTTGCTCACAGAATTAACCTGTGCATCTTTGATGAAGATCGATATTTTCTCAAATGAATCATCAATCATAAAACATTCAGATGCTCATTAGCCTCACATCTGGATTTCTTGTTGCTTTAATGGACTCCGTAATTGCCGAGGCATAGGACGCTGACGGAGGGCTCCCGTTTAGACTTCTTCGGTCCAGAACCATGAACTGGTGGCAGAATTATGAAGGGGCTTTTACAGCGGAGGTTATCACTATTTACAGTAATCTCGTTAAGATGAAAGCACCATTAGGGCCTTGTGCTGTGACTCTGAGCTTTCTTTTATTGAGCCAGTTTGTCCGTGTGCAGAGGGGAGCTGTAAACAGGATTCATTGGCATGTTTATTACGTGGCCTGGACCGTTTTGCGCTCCATATTTCACATGTCGTCCTGACACGACGCCAGCCACAGTGCTGCTGGCATGTGGCTTGTCATCTTTCATCGCCGCATCCTGTCCCGGGTTTGGAGACAGACACTGGATTTTGTCATGGGCCAGACAGTTTTGTTTTTATTTTTATTCAAATGAGTGATGTCTACCTAGAGATTGTTCCTGGCAACACTGAACAGTTTCCTTCAAGGAAAAAAAACCCAAGACAATTTGCTATGGAAAATCCTGGTAGTGATGTAGGCTGTTTTTGTTCCTGAGCACACCTTTGAACAGAGAACAGAGCCATCTCTGGCGTGGACATAGTGGAAAATGTTCCCCGTAGACGTGCTCCTTTTTTTGTCTGGGCATAAGAGAGAGAGAACCGTACACCCCGTGAAAGTGACCGCAGAACATGACCCTCAAAGATGCAGATGCAGCCGATGGCTGCCGGGGTCAGGACTCCCGCCGTGAAGCCCTGTATAAGTTTTAACGGTGGCCATGGTCTTGCCCGCAACACGCCTTTGATATGGCTCACGTTTGTTCCCTCTCCCTTGTTATGCCGATAAATCTCATCTGCAGCTCTGCTTGGCAGACGAAACCAGATCACTCGGTGAGATGTAGCCTAACCACCTCCAGGTCTCCAGCCGAGTGCTGGGGGCAGACATATACATTACAGGAACCCCGGTTTAAGGCGAACGAGTGCATCGGTCGTGTCACCAAAAACATGCTCCTTTCATTTCCTCCAAGCCACCGCACTCTGTGAGGCCTCCGAATCCATTGGGAAACCTCTAAAACTGTAAGCTAGTTTTATGTGGCATGGCGTGCTCAACTTCTGTTCTCTCTCTCTCTCTCTCTCTCTCTCTCTCTCTCTCTCTCTGTCTCCACACAGGAACCCTTGGAGTTGTGACCGAGGTCACCATGAAAATCCGGCCAGTCCCAGAGTACCAAAAGTACGGCTCTGTCGTCTTCCCAAACTTCCAGCAAGGTGTGGCCTGCCTGAGGGAGGTGGCGAAACAGGTGAGGTGTGCCAATGATGGTTGCACTTTCATGTGAGGCTAATCCAACAAGATTTGTTCTGCTCATTCTCCAGAAGAGTAGATGCACCCAATAGTGCATTGAGCCTCTGAAGCAGACCACACATAGCAGATCCCATCCTTTTTGAATGCCACTGAACTGCAGATGGATTTGATTTGTTCTACATTACAGCATTACTGCCACTGGTCTTGTGGTTGGTGCTGTGTTCCACAGTCATATTGCTCCCGTTACTTCAGTAAACAGAATAGTGTGTCGAATGAGCAAATAGTCTGTGGTGACTGCTTGTCTCGGCTCCGTAAATCTGACCTTGTTACTAAGGTGCCGCTTGAGTGCTGATTCAAACATCTTTATCGACGAGTGCATGTTTTAACATCCCGCCCTCATTACAACTGTATAAACTGAGATCATTTTCAAGCACACAATTAGGGTATTGATCGTTTATCTTGCAGTCAGAGGTGAGATGTAACCCCCCCAAAACTTGCCTCGTTCACTCCAGAGGATTACATTTCATCCAACATAGCCCCCATACTAATGTGTCCCTGTAGTTATTAGCATACTTACCTGAAGTTTAGACCAGTAGTTTTATTAGTGTTAGTCATCTTGATTCCTTAATAGGATGGTTGCTACCGTCCCAGTAGAAATAGTGCTTGGGATTCTTCAAAACACTGGACATGTGGTGAAATTTAAAAAAATATATTGTAAATTGTGTTTGTTAGATGTCAGGCCGTGTTATAATGATCTGTGGACTCCCCTTTTGCCCTCTGCAAGACTATGTGGATCTGGATGTGAAGAGACATTGTGTCTTACATTTATTGATCTTTCCCATTCTTCTTTCTTTTTTCCCTTTCTTCTTTTTAATTTCTTTTGCCAGAGGTGTGCACCGGCCTCCATTAGGCTAATGGACAACGAACAGTTTCAGTTTGGTAAGTCATTTGGCTCTTTCTGACATGGCCACCTCTGAAAGTGCATATGTTTCAGTCCTATTCATTAACAGTCTGCCTAGAGTCTGGCTTTGCAATGATGTAGTTCCTCTGCAAGCTGTCCTCAAGTGATGTCTGGGTAAGAAACAGAACAGAACAGGACAGGACACGATGAGCCGTGGTACATTATTTCCATGAAATCTGTCTGAAATAGAGGGACCACGGCAGGAAGAAGGGGGGGGGGGGGGGGGGGGACTGGCGCATGAGCGAGGGAGCGCATCGGAGGACAGTATGGGGGTTGGTGTCACAGCTGTTGCCATGGGAACCCATGCCTGGCTCGGGTGTGGTGGCACGGCGGTTGGCCCTGAGTGACAGAGGCACGGCTCTCCAGAGGCCTCAGTGGCACGGGCAAACCCCCTGGAGCGGAGCCGAGCCGAGGGGCCGGTGGCGGTGCAGCGAGGGACTGCAGACACAGCCATTAACACGGCAGTGAGATGGAGAAGAGCTTTCCACTCGCGCTTCAGCTGACTGAGGGGGCTGGATGGAGGCAGACTCGCCAAGTTTGGGGTGTGCGTGTGTGTGAGTGTGTGTGTGTGTGTGTGTGTGTGTGTGTGTGTGTGTGTGTGTGTGTGTGTGCGTGTGCGTGTGTGTGCGTGTGCAGATGTAGTTTGTCACCTGATGTACAGAGCTGGCCACCCAGCTCAGGCCAAAGTGCATCTGCGTATGTAATCTCCCTCCCACGTGAGCATAGGAACAGCCACTCCACAGCTTCCTGCCATCTTTCTTCTGTTTTCTTGTGTGTTGGTTTTCTCAGCCATTATTGTTTGCCAAAATACCTTTAATGAACCTGAATGTTGGTACCATATGTGCATACGGTTGCATTAGTACACATAATGTGTGTTTCATTTAAGTATATCTTTTATTTTGAGCCTTCTCCACCTCATGACCACATGAATGTTAAAAGGGTATGTATTTTTTATGATGCAGAGCGGTTTAATTTTGCATGACATCATTTATCTACGGAGTCCATCACCCTCTGCTGTCTAGTATAAAGTTAAATTGATCATTATTTCACCGGCTGAGCAGTCGAACACACAAGAAAAGGGGGGTGTCGGGGTGGGGGGGGCTAGAGAGACAATGAAAAATGGCTTTGGCAACAATTAAAGCCCTCCTTTTATATAGGAGCTTTTACAGCGTTATTTTGCGCAGAAATCTGGCGGGGTGCATCAGGCTTTTGCCAGACATCTCTGGAAAGTTCCAGCGTCTCCAGGGAGCTCATTATCTCGCCTGTATTTCCACGTTTTTCACAGACTATGCACTTCTTAGCATTAAGCAGGCGGGCCGAGGAGAGGCGAGCGAGGCGAGCGATGGAGCGGGCGCCGCCGCTAATAACCGAGACGGCCGAGCTCTGCCGCGACTCCTCCGCTTTATTAATGGCCGTCCTCCCTTCTTAATCACCCCGAGCGTCCGACAGGAAGGGGGTCTGATTAATCCCCTCTCCTTCGGAGGGGGACACTGCCACTAACTTCACTCTGTGCGATTGCATAGACAAGGAGGGGCTGTTCATTTAAAACCAGAAGAAGTTAAGTCCCATTCACAGAACCCCCCCCCCCCCTCCCCCCATGACTTAATCGGCAAAAAGATGTGTCTGTCTGAAGCTGGTTTTAGCGGACGCACTTTGTCAGAGATTGAAGTGTGTATCATGAAGTGCGCTTTGATTTTGATGGCAGGTTATGTTGCATGAGGGAACGCTTTGAGGTTAAGATCTTCACTTTCTATGAAATCGGAGAGTGTAGTTGTTATACAGCCGTATTAAAGGGTCCCCAAGGTGGTCTTTTTTGTACATTTGAACTATTTTTAAGAGTTGAAGAATGAATGTGTAATACTTTTAAGTATTGAGTAACAATTCTCTTAACTTAACCCAGTAAGTGCAGCAGTGGATCACTAGGACCTCTGGGAACCTGCACATTCAAAGACTGAATCTCAAGTGGAAGTAATTAGGGTGCTAAGCGATGGGAAGACGTGAGGAGGCCAGCAAAACAAATGCTGGGTTAAGTGTCTGCATCAGCCTCTGGCTGTATCTCTCTCTCTTCCTCTCTCTCTCTCTGTTTCTCTCTCTCTCTCTCTCTCTCTCGCTCTCTCTTTTTCACTCTATCTCTCTCTCTCTGTTCCCTCTCTCTCTTGCTCTCTCTGTCTCTCTCTCTCTCTCTCTGTGCATGGAGGTGGATGCGTGTTTGTGTGATTGATAACCATCCCACCCGCACCGGACTCACGTTTTTGGTCGTCCACAAGCATTTTTTCCCCCCTGTGTGTCTCAATAGTGAATAAATCAGGGTGTGCGGTTGAGGAAGACTGATATTGTGGTGTCACCCTCACTTCCCCCTTCAGGGCCCCTGGTGATTTATGAGGCCTGTCCCCCCCACTCAGCTTCTCCTCGCAAAACTTGTGAAGTTATTCAAATGTTGCCATTTATTTTCCTCCCATTGTTTTAGCAGCCAAATCCATCTGACGTGTTAGTCCTGTATGGATATCCGGAGGAAGCCGGCGAAATATGTGGTGTCAAGTGTGTTAGGAGCGAAAGAGAATTATCTTTTATTGTATTTTCGATGTTTTTTTTTGAGGATGGTGTATTTGCGCTCAAGCAAAGTGTTTGATGTTCCTGCAGGTCACGCACTGAAGCCTCAGGTGTCCTCCATGTTCACGTCTTTCCTCGACGGCCTCAAGAAATTCTACATCACCAAGGTAACGTAAAAAAAAAAAGCCCAGGTGAACTCTGGGTGAAGTCTTGGCATTTTTATTGAGCTTAAGAGCACCAATAAAAGGCCTCTCTTCTGCGTTGTGCCCTCTCCCCAGTTTAAGGGCTTTGATCCGCACCAGTTGTGTGTGGCAACTCTGCTCTTCGAGGGCGACCGTGAGAAGGTCCTGCAGCATGAGAAGCAGGTGTATGACATCGCAGCCAAGTTTGGGTGAGAATCATTACTCTTCTTTATCCCACTGACCCCCTGCCACTTTCATTACTAGAAGGAGTGACTGTTAAGACGAAACATGAGGGGGGAAAAATACTCCTACTGAATGCAGGAGGGAGTGGTTTGGATCTGCCATCCTAAGCGCCCGCTCTGCCCGCCTACCTGGCCCAGGGGCTGCTGGGAAGGTGTGTTTGGAGAAGTGGGCTAAGTCTGAACATCGGTGTGATGGATCGCCTGCGGCCGTCCCCTTGTCAGGCCTGCTTTGGGGTGTGTGTGTGTATGTGTGGGGGTGTGTGTGTGGGGTGGTTGTTCGTGTTGAGACGGAGGACATCTCACTCTGGGAAGAGACCTGAGTAATGGGGGGGTCCGCAGGATTCCAGGCCCAGCTCCCTCCCACACCAACACCCCTGCCTGATTGATTGATGGCGAGACCAATCGATAGCGGCCCCCTGCTGGAAATAAGTTATCTATCAGCCAGTGGAGGATCACCACTCAGTCACTGCTCGCTATCAGAAGGCTGCCCTCTCGTGGTGTCCTCTATGTGTGTGTGTGTGTTTGTTTGTGTGTGTGTGTGTGTGTGTGTGTGTGTGTGTGTGTGTGTGTCAGAGTCTAAGTGTGTGTGTGTGTGTGTGTGTGTGTGTGTGTGTGTGTGTGTGTGTGTGTTTAACCCTTGACTGGGGCATTAACCTTGAACGTTGAAGTGATATCTCCCAGACACTCGTGTGGCTTTTGGTCCTTGGCGGAGGCATTGAACTCATCTGGTTTGCTTTGAAGTTGTTGTGAAAGTTCAGGGTAGTGTGAGCGAGGAGATAGAGTGTGTGTGTGTGTGTGTGTGTGTGTGTGGGTGTGTGTGTGTGGCTGCTGGTAGGAAAGTTCATTGAGAGTGTGCACGTACACACTTATGCAGTTTGTGGGAAAGTTTGTTTGTGTAGATATGAGTGTATGTAGCTGTGTGTTTGTGTGTGTGTGTGTGTGTGTGTGTGTGTGTGTGTCTATACGTTTGTGTGTGTGTGTGTCTGTATGTTTGTCTGTGCTGTGTGTGTATGCGTGTCCATGTGTTTGTGTATGCGTGTCCATATGTTTGTGTGTGTTTGTGTGTGTGTGTCTATATGTTTGTGTGTATTTGTGTGTGTGTGTCCGTATGTTTGTGTGTGCTGTGGCGGCCGGCTGGCTCTCAGACAGAGGGCCCACTGTGAGGCGGATGTGCGAGGAGCCTCGGGGCTTCCACATGAAGCCAGCCAGGAACCACAGCGTTCCACACCATTAGAGAATGTTCCAGAGCCGGGGAGAGCCCTCAGACGTCTCAAACCCTTCTCACTCCGACTGGGGGCAGCGACTCTCCTTTCCCTTTCTTTCTTTCTTTCTGTCTTTCTTTCTTTCTGTCTTCCTTTTTCTTTTTTTTCTTTCTTTCTTT
>NC_137924.1:12342058-12357058 GCF_963457725.1 Sprattus sprattus
TTTCAGTTGATGATTTGTGTATGGCTGAGTGTAAACGTATAGTTACTGTATGAGAAAGATGGAGTGTTTGGTTTGGTCTGAGTAGTGTGTTCTCCTCCAGCATGCCGCCAGAGAGGAGATCCTTGCCAATGGAGGAAGCCTGTCCCACCACCACGGAGGTAAACCAACCCCCCCCGTCTGCCTCTCTCACTCCTCCTGCATGTGTCTCTCACACACACACACACACACACCCATAACAACACAGCACAGGGGTTCCATCCTTTTAGTCTTCTGTCAAACTGACTGGCCTACCATATGGTTCGGTATCAAAATAAGAAATATATGCACTGCCTTTGAACCTGTGTTACCCTTCCCATGGTCTCATAGGCCAAGCTGCAGTGCAACAGTAAGTGTTCTTGTTATAACTGGGGCTTCTTGGCTATGTCACCAGGTTGCTCTTTTAAGAGCAAGCTACATCTAATCTATGTCTGGAAAAAAATAAGAAATAATAAGAAATAGGAATGTGTCTTTGTCGTGGGGGTAACCTGAGTAAGCCTCTGCCGCGGTGGAGGGGTTGAGCCACGTCTGTTTGTGTAGCCGGGGTCGGCTGCTCTGGCGGCGCTCGGTTAGCACCAGCCCTGCGTAGCGTAAAAACTGTCACCCTCTTCCGCCCGCACGTCCAAAACCGGTCGCCGTGGCCGAGACAAATGGCCACACTTTCGCTCTTTGTTCATTTTCGGCGTGGACAAAATGAAACATGAGCCAGGAAGGAGGGGGGAGAAGGTGGAGGAGGAGGGGGGGGGGGGGGGGGGGGGGGATGAGGGAGAAAGAAACAAAAAGGAAAGAGGGGGGGGGGGGGGAAAGCCAAACTGCCCCGTTGGGTTGATGCGAAATGGCTGCCTTATCTATATTGCCATCCGCCCGGCTGTTTTCATACATCACTTCAGGCTATAAATCTCCGCTGTCAAAAACAGCATGCTGTGAATCAGCTGCAATATTAAATCACTATTTTTTGCCACGGAGGAGGCAGGGGGAGGGGCCGGAGGAGGACTGATCCAAATTAAAAGCCGGCTAATAAAGGGGGGCTAGTAGGTGCAGCGTAAACGATGCGTCTGTTATCGCCAAAGTCTACTGACCTCCAAACGGTGGGCTGGCCAACCCCCCAGCCCTGTGCCTGTAGAGGCATCGGTCCTAGAGGGGGAGGGGGGGTTGTAATGTGTGTGTGTGTGTGTGTGTGTGTGTGTGTGTGTGTGTGTGTGTGTGTGTGTGGGGGGGGGGTTGGTGTATTGATGCAGCTCCTGCGTGCACGCTGCACTCTGTAATTGTGATTAATAACGGTGGGCTGCGCTATCTGGGCGCGGACAGGCCGCTTTGTCTGCCCACAATCACCACATGACAAATGGAGCTAGTTTCTCCCAGGGTTCTGTGTGTGGAGGAAAACAGATGTAGTCTAGAGAGGCGAGGTGGGAGGGCACCGGGAGGAAATCTACATTTTGGTAGCCTGTGTTTACAGCAGGTCGGCCTGCCAGGAGGGAGAGAACCAGAGAATAACCTCAGTTTACACAAACACACACACACCAAACACACACACAGACACACAGACACACAGACACACAGACACACAGACACACAGACACACAGACACACAGACACACAGACACACAGACACACAGACACACAGACACACAGACACACAGACACACAGACACACAGACACACAGACACACAGACACACAGACACACAGACACACAGACACACACACACACACATACTTCCACCTCAGTGCTACTTGAGGTTGACATTTATAGTGCAATGCTGCCATGGGGCTGAAGTCAATAACGTTTCCTGCTGTTGTGACAGATGGAGTAAATGGGTCATGGGAAATGTAGTTGATTATTATGTTTTATTTCCGCTGCTCTTATTTGACAGTATTTCCTGTGGTAGGTGCACTGTGAATTGGATATTACAAAATCTCTCTTATGTCTTATGGCATAAATCGTTACGACTGAACACCTTTTGCAGTTTAGGGTTAGCACGCCCGTGAATGTGAACAATGCAAAGCACATCTGTATCACATAGGGGACAAGGTCAAAGTCTACCAGATTGAGTACGAACAGAGAGCCCGTTCGGAGGGAAAGCCTGTATTTTAGCACCTCACAGGGGGCACGGCGGATCATTTCTAGGGGCATCCATCATCGGCAGTGCCATCCATCATGGTCTCGGGCGGTTAGCGTGGTGGAGCCTGGAGCTGGGGCCATGGGCTGCCGAGAGCAGGCGCTGTCGTCCGCAGAGGAGCGGGGCTGGGGCGGGCGCTGTGCCTCGTGTTCATGTGGGGCTGAGAGGGTAGGTGGCGGCTTCTGGAGAGGAGTGCCTCTTTCTCTCTCTCTGTCTCTGTCTCTGTCTCTGTCTCTGTCTCTGTCTCTCTCTCTCTCTCTATCTCTCTCTCTGTCTCTCTGTCTCTCTCTCTCTCTCTCTCTCTCTCTCTCTCTCTCTCTCTGTCTCTCTCTCTCTCTCTCTCTCTCTCTCTGTGCGAGAGCGCGAGGGGGCTAAAGATGGAGGCATTTGGCACATGGCAGCTATGGCAGGAGGGCCTGTGTCTGCATGGTGCCCCCCTGTGGCAGAGCCAAGCAACAGTGGGCCACTGAGCCTCTCCACCTACTACACCAAACACACAAACATACACACACACACACACACACAAACAAACACAAACAAACACACACACACACACACACACACACACACTCGTACATGCACTCATAGCCAGCCTTTTGCATTTAGTAAGTTTGTGTTGCGGTGTGATCTGGGCGCTGGGGCAGATTGATAATGCGCGCGCTGGGAGCAGAGGGAAAGTGACATGATAGATGTGTAAATTATCCCCGTGATGGAGGCAATGATGCAGTCCCACCACCTTCTGTTCCCCCCACCTTCCTCCTCCTCCTCCTCCTCCTCCTCCTCCCTACCCGTCTCTGCACTGACAAGGGAGGAGGAGGAGGAGGAGGAGGAGGAGGAGGGTGGTGGAGGAGGAGTAGGAGGACCAGAAGGCCGGGTCCCCCTTGGCTTTCTCCACGCAGCACGCTGATTGGCTGGTGGGCTGTCAGGGGGCAGGGCTACATGCCTCCCCTCAGTGTCATCGTTGGCCTGTGCCAGGGCTGGCGGAGGCCGCCCCCCTGATGGCTGATTTACATATGTAAGGGGCGCTGGGCGGCACTGATAGCAGAGCGGGGAGGGCACACACCTCGCTATCGCACACACACTCACTGCCCCCAGAACTCAGTCACACACACACACACACACTCACACACACACTCCTGCTCCACACTCACCCAATTCACAGGTGAGGCCAGGGCTGTCCCCCGGAGGAAAAACGTTCTGTGTGTGTGTGTGTGTCTATGTGTCTATGTGTCTGTGTGTGGGTGTGTGTGTCTGTGTGTCTGTGTGTGTGTGAATGTGTGAGGTTGTGTGTGGGTGGGTGTTTGTGTAGGGGAGCAAGAGAGAAAAACAAAGCTATGCTGGCTCAGACATTTCAACTCTGTGGCTGTTATGTAAACAGTGACCATAGTGAACCCTCTGCACCCATACGTGTACCTCCCCACTATATCCCAGTGTGACCTTGCAGAGCTGTGTCTGTGGCCAGCACACTGCTATAAATTGCTGCAAGCTCTCGGGGAAACCGAAAAGGTCCCTTTTGATTTGTTTTACCTGAGACTGTGACCTTTTTTAGTGTTTACTCTGCACACACACACTGACTTTTGGGTCCTTATTTGAGTTAGTTCAGGGAAAGCTCACCACACTCCCAGGCTCCTTCCTCTCACTAGTGGATACGGTGATTTGGTGGAGTGTGTGTGTGTGTGTGTGTGTGTGTGTGTGTGTGTGTGTGAATGTGTGAAAGACAAATGCATATTCATTTGTTCACCTCATTGAATTGCATTAAGCTGTTATAAGCATTTTAATGTCCTGAATGAACGTCTGTTGAGAGGTGCCTCTGCCAAGCTGTGATTTGTGAGAGACTCTTATCTCTAATCTTGCTGTTCTGTTTGAATACCACAAGGAACCGCTGAGTCGCTGAGTCTCTGAGTCAGTCTGCTCATATTTGGCCCATTGTGCACCTCAGAGGGTGCCAAGGAGCAGCTGGGGATCAGGTTACCGCTCCCTGTGCTTTGAGATTTCCCAGCATCCCCGGCTGCGGGGTCTGGAGAGTGTCCGCTGGACATCTGGCTCAGGGCACTAGGACCAGACCAGACCAGACTAGACACCCGGTCCAACACAGACAGCAGGCCGTGGCACCCAGCCCGGGTCCGTTGCGAGTGCCATCTTGGCTCCGTTGTCACCACATGATCCCGTTGACAGAGCTATGAAGGCTGACTGCTGGTGGTAGAGCTCTCTCCCTCCTCTCCTGGATGAGGAGGTGCTGGTGGTAGGGCTCTCTCCCTCCTCTCCTGGATGAGGAGGTGCTGGTGGTAGGGCTCACTCCCTCCTCTCTCCTGGATGAGGAGGTGCTGGTGGTAGGGCTCTCCCTCCTCTTTCCTGGATGAGGAGGTGCTGGTGGTAGGGCTCTCTCCCTCCTCTCTCCTGGATGAGGAGGTGCTGGTGGTAGGGCTCTCTCCCTCCTCTTTCCTGGATGAGGAGGTGCTGGTGGTAGGGCTCTCTCCCTCCTCTCTCCTGGATGAGGAGGTGCTGGTGGTAGGGTTCTCTCCCTCCTCTCTCCCTGCTCTCTCCTGGATGAGGAGGTGCTCGTGGTAGGGCTCTCTCCCTGCTCTCCCCTGGATGAGGAGGTGCTGGTGGTAGAGCTCTCTCCCTGCTCTCCCCTCCTCTCCTGGATGAGGAGGTGCTGGTGGTAGGGCTCTCTCTCTCCTGGATGAGGAGGTGCTGGTGGGAGGGCTCTCCCTCCTCTCTACTGGATAAGGAGGTGCTGATGGGAGCCTGGGCAGGGAGTTGTAAGGTCATGCAGAATACGCTTATCAGGGGGATTGAGAAAGAAAAAAAATAGAGTGGGGACGGGAGAGGGATATGGTAGAATAGAGAGAGAGAGAGAGTGCTAGCTGGGAAGTGAGAGTGTGTGTGAGAGAGAGAGAGTGCGAGCTGGGAAGTGAGAGTGTGTGAGAGAGAGAGAGTGCGAGCTGGGAAGAGAGAGAGAGTGCGAGCTGGGAAGTGAGTGTGTGAGAGAGAGAGTGCGAGCTGGGAAGAGAGAGAGAGTGCGAGCTGGGAAGTGAGATGGCACACGGCGGCGGCCGGCTCCTCCTCTGGGAACACACACAGCCTAATGAGTTTGATAGTCTGCTGGGCTCCATAAATCACGCCATGCAAAACATTTCTCCTCTCTGAAGAAAAGCATTTATCACCCTCTGTTTATTCACTCACTCTCCCAAGATTGATTGGCTCCCAGCAGCCTGCTGAGCAATCAGGCGTACAGAGCCATTTTTTTTTTCTCTTTCTTTCCTCCAAATATTCTCTCTTCTTCCTCTTATGTATGTTTTGTGTTCCTTCTCTGTCCTCCAGTTGGGAAACTCCGGAAGGAGTGGATGCAAGACGCCGTCTCCAGTGTGGGCATGGGCATGCTGAAGTCCGTCAAGGAATACGTGGACCCAGACAACATTTTCGGAAACCGAAACCTCCTCTAACTACCCCCCCCCCCCTCCCCACACACACACACACACACACCTTCCTCCGCCACCCTAACCCAGACAACTAGCACACCTTTTTTTAACATCTAGTTGGGTCAGCATTAAATGCTTACTTAATGTGAAATAACTCTTCCATCACATGAAGCTCGTTTGTCCCCCTCAGTATGATTGAAAAGCAGTGTTTTTATTTTGTTACTACTCTCATTATGATAAATGTTATTATTATTATTATTATGATTATGATTATTGTTGTTATTAACTTGTTTTTTCAATTTGACATCATCCGAATCGGTGCATTTTGTTTTCATTCCGTGAGTGCAGTCTGCTGCTTGTGTTAGTGAGCAGAGGTGCCCAGGTGCCCGTCACCCTGTGTCTCCCCAGACCACAGCACCACAGCCTTCATCTCGTCCTTTCGTTCACAGGAAGTCCTGGTCATGACGGTGTTGATTTTTTTTGGTTCACTCCCTCAGCCAGGCTAAATGGACTTGTCTATAACACAAAAGTGTGTTGACTCTTGTACAAAGTACATGGTTTCCAGTCAGTCATTTCAACAAGTCTGTCTCTGGACAGCCCAGGTCAAAAGCCCCTGGCATCGCCAGTATGCTTCATTCCCCTTTTCTTGTCCATTTAGTGGAATCTAACATTTTGGCCAACTTCAATTGTTTATATACTTGCTATATGAACGGCACTACTTTTTTTGTTTTTCTTGGTCATATTTTCTTCCTGTATGGGCACTGTTTTAGCATTGTGCTCTTAACCTCTGGCTTCTAAAGCACTGTGCCTTTTCTCTCTGTCCTGCACTGTCCTGTCCTGCACTGTCCTGTATGCCTTTGGACCTGTCTCGTACCTGCCTGCCACACTTTTAAGAGGGACCTTGTGTGAATGTTCTCTTGCCATCTCCTACCCCCCCCACCCCCAAATGCTCCCTGGAGCGTTTGGACTGTAATCTGCACAGTTGATTGATCTGTGTCAATGGATGGGACCTTAATCACACTCCATCAGACATTAACCCTTTTTAACCTTTATGCCTTTTTTTTGTAAGTGGTCACCTTTGACATTTATTATTGCCTCTTGCGTGTGTTTTTCCAGTGTGTGTGTGTGTGTGTGTGTGTGTGTGTG
This sequence comes from Sprattus sprattus, assembly GCF_963457725.1. Taxonomy (NCBI): domain Eukaryota; kingdom Metazoa; phylum Chordata; class Actinopteri; order Clupeiformes; family Clupeidae; genus Sprattus; species Sprattus sprattus. The sequence continues at coordinate 12,348,782 of NC_137924.1, forward strand.
TGGGGCAGAGCTGCGAGAGCATGTGCTATTGCTTGTGAGACGACTGGTTCTCTTCAAGGTTTTTGCTGAGATGTTACTTGTGTTTCTTGAGCTTCGGGTTTTAAACCCAGCTTACCTTGTGCCACTGCTGCAAACAGCAGTGAAAGATGGAGCTAGCTTGTTCTGTTGTAGCCCCTCTCCTCTCTTCAGTCTCTCCCACTCCTCCTCTTGTGTTCCCGGTGTGCTGTTCCCTTCTCTTCTCCTCCTCTCTCCTCTCTTCTCCTCCTCTCTCCTCTCCTCTCCTCCTCTCCTCTTCCTCTCTCCTCTCTTCTCCTCTCATCTCTCCTCCTCTCTCCTCTCCTCTCCTCCTCTCCTCTTCCTCTCTCCTCTCTTCTCCTCTCATCTCTCCTCCTCTTCTCCTCCTCTCTTCTCCTCTCCTCCTCTCTCCTCTCCTCCTCTCCTCTCCTCTTCCTCTCTCCTCTCTTCTCCTCCTCTCTCCTCTCTTCTCCTCCTCTCCCCTCTCTTCTCCTCCTCTCTCCTCTCTTCTCCTCCTCTCTCCTCTCCTCCTCTCCTCTCCTCTTCCTCTCTCCTCTCTTCTCCTCCTCTCTCCTCTCTTCTCCTCCTCTCCCCTCTCTTCTCCTCCTCTCTCCTCTCCTCCTCTCCTCTCCTCTTCCTCTCTCCTCTCTTCTCCTCCTCTCCCCTCTCTTCTCCTCCTCTCTCCTCTCCTCTCCTCCTCTCCTCTCCTCTTCCTCTCTCCTCTCTTCTCCTCCTCTCTCCTCTCTTCTCCTCCTCTCTCCTCCTCTCTCCTCTCTCCTCTCTTCTCCTCTCCTCTCTTCTCCTCCTCTCTCCTCTCTTCTCCTCCTCTCTCCTCTCTTCTCCTCCTCTCTCTTCTCCTCTCCTCCTCTCTCCTCTCCTCCTCCTCTGAGCATGGTGCTTGCCTCAGTGTGAAGGCACAGGGAGCTCATCCTCCCTGGCCATTCATGCTCCAGTGTGAACATGTTTAGTCAGGCGGCAGACACCACTACTCATGTTTGTACCAAAGACACACTCATTCTCTCTCTCTCTCTCTCTCTCTCTTTCTCTCTCTGTCTCTCTCTCAAGATTTCAGATTCACGTAACATACAGTACAGCAAAGGGAGCCACTGGCATAACTGTATGCGTAGAGTTTATTTGTACATTGTGTATATAAATTAGATATGCATATGCGTACTAGTACACAGACACCTTTTCATCGTGATAAATTGTATTTTTTTAAGAAAAACATATGCAATTGCCAGAAGGGATCTCTGTGCAGGTCTCAAAATTGATCGGTAATGCTTGACTGTTACTGCACACTCATCTACATTTTAAATCGAGAAGATGAAGCCGTTTGTTTGAAGTCCCTTCCGATCATGTTGCCGACCTGCCAGACACTGACTGCAAGTGTCTCTCAGACAAGAAATGGATGCAACTCTGCCTTTTTTCTTTTTTTTGAACACACGCTGTTCAAGTGAAATCATGTACTGGCTTGTCTAATAACTGAAATAGATTACAGGAGGTGCTAAAGAATGAGGTGTCTTGAAAAGTGCTACTGGTCTTGTTGTCACATGACTGTATTTCTCCAGTTACATGCTCAGCTTTCTCCTCTTCCTGTGAAACGAGTGTCTCCCTCCCACCTCCCTCCCCCCCCCCCCCCCACCTCCCCACCCACCCCACCCAATGAGGAGCTCTCCAGGAAACATCAATGAAGGAAATGAGGGGGCTTCAGGCCGACGCCCTCCTCCCGTTTTCTGATCTGTTTCGAGCGTACTTCTAACGCCAATTGACTAAAACATGCCTTGAGTTCAGAAATCTGAATGTTAACGATGCTCCTTTTGTTACTTTCCGGTCTTTATTTTTTATTTTTTTGTCTCTGTAATGTATTAACAATGGAGTACATTTTTGTCAATGCTGTTTGTGCAATAAATTAAGATACAAAGCTACAGCTGTGTAACATTTCATTACAAACAAACAAACAAAACAGATGAGTGTTGATACTGTATTAATTAAGATAAAAGAGGTATAGAGCACCTGTTATATTTCTCTAGTCATATTTTTTTTTTATGTAAACATATGTCGTTCGAGCTAGAAGTTGTAGTGTAGATCTCTCTCTAACAGAACTGCAGTCTGTCTGGAAAAGGACTAAGGAGAAAAGAAAAATGTGGGTGGTGGAAGCAGTGAGTTTGAGTCCTTGAGTCTCTGAATCGTTATGGGCTTCTTCAATCCTCCGAGCAGCTCTGTCTTCTCGATATGATGTGAAGATACTGGAGGCCTCATGGATCTATCCTCTTCTGTCCACCGCAGCAACTGACACTGTAATACCCACTCCCCCCAGCTTGAGAGAGCCCTACCATACCACACTCTCCTGCTCTCTCTTTCACACACACACACACACACACACACACACACACTGGCCTGTCTTAAGCTCAAGGTAATCCTTGAAAGAGCTGCTGCTCCTCCACACCCTCTCTGTGTTTCCTGTGGAGTCAGTTTCCGAGGGCTCCCGAGAGATGGCCTCCCGCCCACGCCACAATAGAGACGAGGCTGCCTGCATGGGTCAGGCCTCTCTAATGTGCTCAGTCAGTAATGAACCCACTACCCATCACCGCTCACCACTCTACTCACTGCTCAGATCCAGCCAGTACTACTACAAGATGTTGAAAAGATTTACTTTCGAATATGAAACATGAAAATGCTTCGCCTCATGAATCACATGCAACCGGCAAAACATATTCATGTATATTACTCCTGAATTGCTCCAGAATTACTCCTGAATGAAATACATCTGTGAACATACTGCACTGTGCTTGTTTTTTTATAAGGAGTATATTTAATTCCATATGCAGAAATGTTCTCTAAAATGTAGTATCACTGGTGTCCACATAGTGGCACTGTTGACCTGCGCACAGTAGGCAGGGCTCTCTGCTGTGGTGGCGCATCGGCAGAAAACAGAATCCCACTAGGGGGCAGCAGATCCTCAAAGAACACAACACGCAGATACAACTAGCAGCGGACTTTTATTCAAATCAAACGAACATTGCACATTTCCCCAGTAACATGCCTTTGAAGATCCTTTCAATGACCTCACTTCATCACCAGAAAAGAACGCAGATGGCTGATGTAGGAAAATACAAGCTAACTGTTGTCAAAAATACAAAAAAAAGTCATTTTGTAACTCTTGGTCACATTTAAAACTGAAGGTGTACGATTCAACATGTGAGTGAATATGCTTCGTCCACCACACAATGTACTACATTAATTCATGCATTTCAATTCAAATGATAAAAGATGTAAGTCACTATATTTCACTAATAAATGCCATATTTAGAGGTAATCACTTGTGTGCCTTTTTTAAATTTGCTACATCTACAGCAGTTATCCAAATATTTCATGCAATCAAAATTCTTTCCAAGAATCAATTAGCATTTTAGATTAACCTGAAAGGCATGACGAACCATGCCACACGAGGAGCACAGCAACATATTGACTCCAATTCACAATGCTACAACACAATTCAGAAAGACTCAATAAAACATCAAAAAAGAGTTTAAAATAAATGCAAATAGGTTGGAAGCAATATGTATCTTGTGTGTGGCATGATCTGCTGGTAGTTTGTTTGAAGTAGGTTAAATGAGGAGGACTGATTGAACAGGAACAGATGTAGATTTCTCGGTGAGCTACAATTAAGATATTCACAATGGTTCCTTCTGGACAATGGGAAAGCACACTCAGTTGCCGCTTTATTAGGTTTATTAGGCCAATTTAGTGTCAAGCACGATCGTGTCGCGAAGTTGCAACAGTGTAGGATTTGGACAAATCTATTAGTGGTGTATTTATTTGCCCATCCTACAAATCCAGCTGTCCACCCCAGGATGACATCCCAGTCACAGTCCAACTGATTTGAGTAGCCTATACTCTCATTCTTTCGTCAATCTAGGTATAGGCGCCTACATTATAGGCCTATACGTGATGTTGTGTTTCTTGTGACAGAGGATTGGTTTAGGTTGTTTGTCTTAAAATTGGCTTTCAGTCTCGATCAATATTGGCTTTTCAATCTGCTTGTAATTTACAAATTAGAAAACGTGTTATTTACGACCACCCCAATTACGTCCACCCATGCCTGAATCACTGTAACTAAGTCCAACCTCACACTAGAAAATGTTGGCTCCCTTGCACATTTCTAATGCCCCCTCAGTCATTGCCCCTTGCCGCTGGCGATTCAACTGTACGATCATTCTGGAGGATGTACTTTTGCGGTGCTGTTAAACTGTATTGCATTAAACACATATGTGTTTCTGTTGTAGGCTAGATCATAAAAACACGCGTCAACACAATGCAATACTACAATTCAACAGCACTACACATTACAGCCTTCAACATGAACACACAGTTGAATCAACAGCCCTCTAAATTCGTTTAAACAGATACTGAATATTACAACTTTCATGAAACTAAGATCTATTGCAGGACTGGTGTTCCTAGAAAACTGGCAACCGAGTGTAGGCTATACTTCTTCATTGGCGCTCTCTACTGAAATAGTACTCCTGGTGGCAATCATTTGGTATGAAAGATATTTGCGAGGCGACCGCTCTGCTGTAAATGGTAATAGACGAAGTCTTGGGAACAGATGCTTTCTTTGAGCTGCTACATCTGTTACTGGCCCCAATTGGATGAGTCATAACTGCTATTTCACGGATAACCACATTATCTACCTATCAGTATCACCCTGGAGCACAGAAGGGATCATCTTTATATGGCCATATGGATATTATCACCATTTTATCTTTTAGTTTTCCTTTCTTCAAAGTGAAAAGTAGTGTTGGTATGGCCTGTATGATTTAAGGTGTTTCAATCATTGCACAACTATACAGCACCTGTTTGTCACAGAGACTGGAGCGATGTGTGTAGGGGTGGGACCAGTGTGACACTCGGTGCAGTGGAAGAGGAAGCACTCACTGCTTTATAACCTTATGGGTGTCATTAAGAGGCCCTACGAGTTCCCGGGGATTTAATGTAACCTCAGCCGCAAATTCAACCTTGACATCGCGCGCATCCAATTTGCAAATCTGTATACGTTATGGAAATTGTACTACGGTGCTTTCGCCTCTATCCCATCACTGGTCTCTGTCCTTACAGTATAGTATAGGGTGTATTCATGATTTAAGTCTGCCTGTGTGGAGTAACACTCGTGGATCTGAGTGGGATATCGTTGCACTTCAGAGGCTGGAGTCTTTAAAAGATATTGTCTCAAAAAACATAGATGAAGTTTGCCTCCCTTGGACATGAGGGTCATTTTGATGTCAGGACTTCAGAAAGACAGAAATGTCACTAACAAACTCATCATTAATCACTTAATGTGTGAGTTACTTGGCAAAGTGTGTGCTGGAAAAGTTTCACTGCTGTGTCTATATATATAGGGCTTACAAAGGCACAATCCATTTGCGGTAAGTCACTCGGAGTGCTGCTGGCAAAGCTGTACATAATTTTATGAACAACCGAAATCAATATATATATATATAAATATATTTATATACACACGCACATAAATGATCACCTGCTATTCTGGTATATAACATGATTAATTCAGTAGGAAAAGCAAAAAAAAAAAAAAAGCAATCGGTGGATGAATCGGTGTAGCTGTCAAATCAAATGCTCCAGCGTGGTACCTCCCCCCAGTCAAAGAGATCTCTAATTAACGAGGACAAAAAGCCAAGCATGGAGAGCAAACTGGGGCAGGGGGGATGGGGGGGGGGCTGAAAGATGCCGTGGCGGCGGCCAGCTCCTACGCAAAAAAAGGCAAAAAGCCCCTAATGGTCCACCACCTATTTTTAAGACAATAATGAAGCTGGGTGAAGATGCCATGCATTTTTCATAAGGGCTCCCAAAAACAAGGCACAGAGAGAGAAAGCATATAGGATTTGCATTGCAAGCACTGCCGTAGGCTCAGTGGCCCCACAGACCCCTGATAATCACACCAACAGGAATATCGAAGCCAAAGTATCCAAGTCATAAACAGCACTTGCATATTTCATTCCAGGGGGGAAAAAAATGAATTTGTACAGTAGAAAATACGAAAAATCACCCTCAGCCCCTTCAAGAAAACAAAAAAACTAAAACAATATTCTCTGACAATATTCTGACGATAATCTCAAAACAGCAACAGTAGTACATTACACTGTAACAGTATGCTTGAGGATCCCTCCCAGGAAATACATAAATAAAATAGTGGTTGTGTTCTGTCTTTTCAATTCATCTTGGCAAACTGCTGCAGTGCACAGAAAAGCTGCCCCACAAACTGTACGTCTATAGTTCTCTGTTCTTCAGCCACTCATGTTCACAATGCCATCCACAGAAAGAGTATGTCGTCAGCAAGTGCTGCCAGGTAAACGTGCAGTTTCTTTCATGGCTTCTGTCGCCCTCCCATGCGGGGCGCGGTGAGAAATCGTCACGGCTGACCTCTGGCTGCTGTGGGCCCTGAGGTCAAAGGTCATCTCCCGTTCTCCAGTAGCGGCCACATGAAGCACAGGGCAGAGCTCAAGAAAACCCCTCTGCATGCACAGCATTCAGTATGCTGCAGACTGCAAACAAGCGAAAAGGCGGAGGACGCGCAAGCCCCCAGACCCCCCCACACTTAGTGGGGGCGCAGCGGTAGCGGCTAGCTGGCAGGCTTGGGGGGGTCCCCGCATGGCACGGCGGCGCTCATTTCTTGGCCCCCCGTGCAGAGGCAGCTGCCAGCGGTGGCGACCGTGGTGGGGGGGTCGTTGGCACAGCAGTCCAGTGATTCGGCCCCCTCCTGGCTGAGCTGCCTCAGCCGGTGCAGCTCCTCCCAGCGCGCCCTGTTGGCTCTGATCAGCTCCACCATGGACTGCAGCTTCGGGTTCAGCTTCCCCAGAGTCTGCAGACAGAGAGGAAACAGAGGAGCCAACATGGTGTTCATTTTCACAAAAACAACACTACAGGAGCCAAGTGCTATTTGTGATGTAAACACTTACACGTATACACAGGCCACATCACATCAAAATGATTGAGTGGTGAGCGCTGGTTTGATGCTTTAAACAGTAATTATCGTCTGATAAGGAACGTAGCGGGGACAAAACCGACACTGTTGAACTTTAATTAGTTGCTGCTGTCATCTAGTTTTCTCCCTTGCTTGAATCCTGAAATGGCAGCTCAGTCACTCTGACAAATTACCTCAGAGACAGTGGTGCTTATTTTCTCCTCACTCTTTCCCCGCCACTGTTTGTGCCTTTAAAATGTTATCCGAAGCGCTTGGGTTCACAAAGCGCTCTAATTAACCCACATTTCATCAGGGCCTGTTGCACTCAAACACAACTCACCACCACGGTGGCAAAACAAAGCTGGCGCCTGTTGAGAGAGAGAGAGAGAGAGAGAGAGAAGAGAGAGAGAGAGAGAGAGAGAGAGAGAGAGAGAGAGCCGCCCACAGTGCTGGCTGTTGAGGAGAAGCTGTCATTAAGCCTTTCACGTTATTGGTTGTTCTCCGCACTACAGTATGAACAGCTGTCGACAGTGATGATTTGAGACATCATTAGCGTAAGCTGTTTCTTTGTTTATGAGTGGCTATTCAGGTGGCTTGCCACAGCGCGACTCATCATACGTTGAGTTTGCAAACATGTTGAACGCCGCTCGTCTGGAGGAGACCATGTCTGCACTCAGAGTCTGTACACAGGCCCCTGGAGCCTACTGCTCCAGTGACAGACAGCAACTAACGACGCCTGTTTCTCTCTGCGCCGACTTTCTAAACCCTGATTTGTTTGCCTTCACATGGTAAACGGAGCGCTCAAGCACGGGATGTTGCCTCTGCCGCAAAAAGCCAAACGCAACGATTAATGTCTTTTAATAATATTTAGCAAGCAGACGTCACATTTCAAACGTTCCCCCCTGTTACCCGGTACCTGCTTGCCCTCCATACACCAAAACAAAAACTGAAACAGGAGCGTCAAAAATACGATCCCAAATAAACAAACGATGTTTAGGTGTGGGCGAGGATTTTTGGGGGTTGAAATTCAGTAAGAGGTTGACAGAGTGCCAATGTGTTCACAGAGTGTGTGAATCCTCTCCATAAATGAACATTCAGACACAATGTTTTTCTCTCCACAGTGAGATTCAGAGGTCAAGCCCACTTATGTTTATTCCAAAGTATCTCAACTGGTCGTCTTTGGGCGCTAATGCATGTGAATACAGAGGCTTGTCCATTTTAACATAGCTTTTTCCATACAATGTCAAGTACATGAGTGGTTTTGTTCTTTGAACTAGTCATCC